>NW_013952581.1:421729-423662 GCF_001266775.1 Austrofundulus limnaeus | reverse complement strand
GATTTTATAACAAACAATAGTTTATTATAACATGTTTATTATAAGATTTTATAACAAACAATAATTTATTATAACACGTTTGTAGTAATTAATTATAACATGTTGATAACAGTTTATTATAACCGTCTATAACATGTCAGTAACAGACTGAACTGTGGAATCATTTATACATAAATATTTAGTAAATATTAAAGAGCAACATAAATATTTGTTAGGCTGAATCAGTTTCATCGTCACTCAGTGATGAAGCGTGACGTGTTTAATGTTTCAACAAGACAACACTCACTGCTCTCAGCTGCTGCTTTCATCCTCCTCCTCCTCCTCCTCCTCCTCCTCCTCGATTATCTCCTGGTGAAAGCCGAGGATGATGAAGCACCTGGGCGCTGAGTCAGCACTCACCTGGATGTAAAAACTAGTTGTTCTGCTGGAATGTGCCTCACCTCAGCTTCATGTTGAGCTTTTTCTTTATAATGCCACCGTTTCCGTAACGAAATGTTATTTAAAGTAAATTTCTGCAGCATTACGTCTCGTTACGACAATCAGGTAAGAAACCCTGAAACGAGTTTGATGGAAATTCTTATTTGTCCCTTTTTTTTTTCAGTAAAAATTTTTCAAACGTTTTTATTTTACTGAAGCCTGCAGCTGATTTTATTTTTAATTTCAGAATTTGTTTGAAGCAAAAGCAGCGAGGGTGAAGACAGACGTGAGATAAAAGAGCCGAGGGAGGAGAGAGGAATGCTGCCGGAGAGCAGGAATGTGAGAGAAGAGGTGAAAGAGAGAAGGGCAGCTTGATGGAAGCTGTGGGATCTGATGGATTCATTTCTGAAAACCAAGCGCAGCTCATCGCTTTGATTTGTTTATCTGACCAAACCTTTTGTTTCTGACCAGCTTTTATCAAATCTTCTAAACTATTTAATGCTAGTTTTTAATTTAAGTGTTTAGCCTTTTAATTAATTATTGATTCATACTTTCTAAGGACAAAAGTTGGAAAAACTATCATTTCGGTTTTGTCTGAACAATAAATCAAAGAATAAAAACTAAATAAATCACAAACTGAGATGACGAAATAAATAGATTTAGTTAAAACTGCATCGGAACCAGAACTTGTTTCTTATAAAACGACTTGGATCAGAATCAAGAACCAAATAAAGGATTAATTGAATCGTTTCTGATTCAGAACCAATCAAACCGGATCTGTTTGACATTCAGAACACAGAACTAATTAAAGTGGACCCAGCAGCTGGACTCTCTTATCTCTGAAGTTATTTGAAGAACTCGCCTCACCTTTCAGGGTCGGCTGCTGTGTTGGCAGAACTGGACCGGCGCCGGCGTCTCGGAACACGGGCCTTTTGTTCTGGTCCAGACCTCAGTTTGGCTCCAGGCTCTGACCGGACTCGTCGTGTCGGCAGACGTCTCACGGCGTCTCTGTCCTCTGGCGGCCATGTTGGATGGAAACGTCCGTTTGGTCCTGCTTCCCTTTGAGCAAACGTCAGGCAGCTGCTGATGTCATGTTTTCTGTTAGTAAAATATTTCTTGCATCCAGAAACAAATTGATGGAACCATTGATTTATATTAGTGGATTGGGCGTGGCTAGCGCGTGGCTAGCTACATGGACGTGCACACACTGGAGCTCTGTTCTGCACTGAGGAGCCTCAACAAAATGAATGGATGTCAATGGACTGTGAGGCGTCTTCCTGACAAAAAACTATTGTAACTTCCTTCTTACGTACTCGATTTTTAAAAACTATGGTGCAAAATAACGCTGAGGAAATTGTGAATTTTATAGTTATGGAAATTTAAAATAGATAACTAATTTAAATGACTAAAATAGTGGCTTAAACTAAGTATTTTGCACTTCACAGGTGTTTTTTCATACAAATCAATGAGTTCTGACCAGCTGGATATTCATACATTTATTCATTAACCTGAACTG
>NW_013952581.1:418031-419797 GCF_001266775.1 Austrofundulus limnaeus | reverse complement strand
CTCAATGCATAAAAATCCCCCTTGCGAAGCCAGGCCCAGGTCACGTGACGCCCAATCCAGTGATGTATATCAATGGATGGAACAAGTTGGAACAAACCGTCTGAATAAAACGCTTCCGACACAAAGAATTAAATAATTAAACATTTTGAGACGTCGAGGACAGACGTTGTCCCCCGCGAGCAGACGGTCCTGACAGGACGGAGGAGGCTGTCCGGGTTTATGTCCACTCAGATTTAAAGACCTGAGTCAGATGTGACTGCAAAGCATCATGGGAGATCTGCTCACAACGAGACATTTAAACTATAAAACAATCAAATGACACCAGAGGTGTCGTCACGGTAACCCGAGTGTCTCACTCCCTGACTGACACGTCACAGAGGGACAGACAGAAACTACAAGATGAAATAATGTTTTCCAGTTTAGCTTCAGGATTTAAAGCTTTTCTCTCTCTGGTTTCCTTCATTTGATTATCAGCGAGGTCATATTTTCATGTGACTTCCTCCCTGCCGGCGCCGCTCCTGATTGGTCCAAACGCCCACACCTGAGCCGTCGGCCAGGTGCGTCTCCATCATAACAGCATGAGCTGTACAAACGTTTAACTGATCCACACATGGAGTGGAAGCTCTATCACCCGCCAGTCATAACAGCAGAGCCTGTCAGCAAAATATCCTCTGAGCTGGTTTTATTTTAGTATTCATGGTGTTTGAGGAACAATCGTTTATTCGCTAATTATATTCGTAGCATTAAAAGTTCTGTGCGCCGGCCCGGGTTCTGCTGGGTTCTGCAGAGGAGTCGCGGCGATCAGACTCAGGCTGCAGAAACCTGAGACGAAACTTTCAGACTTCAGTGCGGACGAATTGTTCCCGGTCCAAACCCACAACGTTAGTGAATGAAAGCAGAGGATTAAGAGAAGTCTACACCCCCCCAGAGACCAGCCGACCAGTGGAAACAGACCCGGGACCTGGAGCCTGATTGTTCTGGTCCTGCGTTAGTTTGTACAACAGAAACACAGAGAGATGTTTCTAGAATGTGTTAGACCAAAATATCCTTAAGTTTCATCCTAAAACACAAGAATTTGTTGAATATTTTCAGCAAAACAGAAGCTAAAAACCAGTGGCTGAAAGCTAAAACTTACAAACAGTAGCAGAAATAGAAGCTTAATATAAAGTAGCTGAGAGTAAATTTATTTATTTACCGTTACTTTACCAGGCAAGTCCCATTGAGATCTCAGATCTCTTTTTCAAGGGCGGCCTGGGCCTGAAGGCGACCTGTTCTACATGTTTTGTTGGGTGGGAGAAAACCCACGCAAATAATAGAACAGCTAAAACTCACAAACAGTAACTGAAATAGAAGCTTAATTAATATAAAGTATAGCTGAGAGTAGGGCTGCCACAATCGATTATTTTAATCGATTAATCACCGATTATTTATTAAATTAGTCGACTAATCAGATCATATGTTAACTGAATATAAGACATAGAGCTTATCTCGTCAGAATGCAGCTGCTATTGTATAATCATCATTAGATTTTAGCTACATGCTAACTAGAAATAATTGCTGTGTAAGGTAAGTTCTGCTCTGCAGATATTGCACAGGTTTCTCTTTCATTTTCTTAAAAAGTTCCCACACTTTTGAGCTCCGTTGCTGGGTAGCCATGATACCAGAGCCTGTCTGTATAATGTCTTGTGACGTCCACGGCCTACACCAGTTACCACTACTGTGCATGGCTGTGTCCAAAACGACAGGCCGGGTCCTCCGGAGGACCC
>NW_013952581.1:416252-417744 GCF_001266775.1 Austrofundulus limnaeus | reverse complement strand
CCGACAAATTCGACATTCGGAGGACCCGGCCTAATGTTTTGGACACAGCCCTTGTGTGTCAAAGACAGAAAGGCAGATGTGGCAGTGGAAGGTGTCAAAGTAGTTTGGAGAGAAAAACAAAGTAAAGAACAAAAAAAAAAAAGAAAACGATTAATCGATTATTAAATTAGTCATGGATTATTTAAATAATCGATTAGTCGTCGATTAATTGATTAATTGTGGCAGCCCTAGCTGAGAGTGAATAATAGAACAGCTAAAACACACGAAGATCCAAACCTTCTGTCATTTTAGTTAAAATAAATCAAACATTTGATGAAATGTTTTCAGGTTTTTTTTAATGATTTTACAGAAATCTGTTGGCAGATGGTCCCACTGGTTCCTAATTGAAACCAGGACTGGAGATCCTGCTGGTTCTGGTCCACAGGGAGTCGTTAAATCCTCTTCTCTTGTCGGTGAAATGACGTTCGTTGCTTCTGTCGGCTCGACGTGCGGAGCCTTTCGGCCGCTTCGGCTGAATGTTTGTGAAAAAATGCGACCCCAGTCAGATTTCATTGTGCGAGCTGTGGGTTCGGACCCGGAGAGCAGAGCTGCACTTTCACACACACAGCGGCGGTTCTGACGTTTCCAGTGCGTTGGCTGTGGTTTTGGCTGCGGTGAAGGCCGAAGCTCGGATGAACGGACTCCATTGTTGCTCTGAATGAGAGGCGAACCATTCTTTCCACTTTCCATTTCAGCTCTTGTCTGTTATGATTTTTTAGTTTCATGTTGGTAACTCCTTTCTTTCCAGGAGTTGTTAGAAATGATGGAAGGCCAGCATGTTTCAGATTAGTGACGAACCGTTGGTGGTGTTTTGTGACGGAGTGGATTTACAGAAAATCCTGCTGCAGTAAATAATACCACATATAACAGCTGTTTAATATTCATGCATTCTTTATTTTTGACAACAGAACACAGGCGGAACGACAGAAATGACGTTTTCTGCTCAGATTCTGTGAAAATACTACAAATTACTGAAGAAGCTGAAACTGATTTAAAGCGAAACACAAGATGAAAGAAGCAAAATGTCAGCTAGAAGTAGCAGATTGGTAGCTGGAAGCTAAAATAGCCTAAGTACACAAAAACAGAGCTTTGACAATAACAGATAATTTAAAGGGCCAATATTATGTGTTTCTCAGGCATATATTTAAATACTATTCCATAATAAAGTATCTATGTCACATTTAGCAGTTATTAAAATGCTGTTTTTATGTTTAAATAGAAAATAAACTTATCTTCTCATCACTTCCTCTTCTAAACGCCTTGAAACTGGCCTCTGTCTCTTTAAGAACCACCTTTGTTTCTGACTCGCCCATTTTGGTGCCGGGGGGGGTGGGGGGGGGGGGGGGCCATGATGCAGTTTACTTAAGTTTACTTATCTGAAAATACATTTCCTCAAAGGTAGAGCTTCACTTAGTGAGAAGTAATGTTGAGAGCTCAGCAGACAGTTTAAGTT
>NW_013952581.1:413054-416231 GCF_001266775.1 Austrofundulus limnaeus | reverse complement strand
GCCATAAGGAAGTTCAGCTTAAAGACACGTCCCAGGAGCGTTTCTAGTCCCAAAAGGTGTTTCTGGTCCCCACCTGTCGTTTTGCTCCTCAGCATGACTTCCTAAAAACGCAGCAGGATTTCTCAAACATGCATGAATGAGTCAGAGCAAGGCTTTGGGCATGTTTTTTATGAGAGTATAACATTATAACATGATATAAAACTCAAAAAAGTTAATTTTACATGATATTGCCCCTTTAAGTCCTGAAAAATGTGGAATTTAAAAATGGAAAACATTTATAAACCCCGAAGTTTACTTCCTTAAAATGAGAAGTGTAACAGTTCGTCGATCCACATCGATATATTGATTACATTTAAAAATTCAGTTACATCAAATCTAAATGAAAATATTAATCCATATTGTCATCGTATGCTCGATGTGTATTTCTATCATAAATGAGCTAGATATTGATCTCAGACTTGTGAATTAAACCAAACCGTTTAACAGACTTTGATTTAGAGAAATGTATTGTCATCCAAATAAATCCATTTAATATCATATCATGATAAAGCTGCTGATTTACACCCCTAACAAATGTGTTTTTGTTTATTATAAGTTGATATAATGACTGTATTTAAAGCTGTTCTATGTTTTGTGGCTCCAAGGTTTGGTTTTTGATAAAAGCAAAACAAAAACAGTCCTGATCTTTGTTTAAACTAGGGGTGCACTGATAAATCAGCCCAGATTTCCTTCATTTTGGGAGATGGGCAATCGTCTAACACTTACCATATTTATTCAAGTATAATACATAAAATTTAATCCCTAAAATCATCCATAAAGTTGGGGGGTAGTATTGTGCTCCGATAAATGTTTTACTTATGTATTTTAAATGAAATATCGGCAAAATGCCTGAGTCCGGAAATGAGACTGCATCGTAAAAAGCAGTTGAAGCGAGCTCACCTCTGACACTCCTCCGTGCTTCAGAGCGAGATAGTAACAGATCCAAGCAGGCGACATGATGTGAAAAAAGGGGGGGAAAGCAGTCCTGCATCTTAGTAATGATAACGAACTAATGACATCAGTGTGTGACCGGGCCGCTCCTCGAACAACAATAAACATGTTTGTCTGTAATGGCTGCCGTCTACCGGTGTTCTGAAAAGGTTTGTATCCCTGAAAAAAGTTTCCCCTCCAGAGGGGGCGCTTGCGAGTAGGAAGTAATCTGCTTTTGCCCCAGAAGATGGCCCAAATCTCATGTGAAGTCTCTGACTTTTGTGTTGGAGCCTCCTGGTGGACTATGTGTAAAATGTCAGAATTCATATAATGCTGCTACAGCTGATATATATTTGTTGTCAAAGTACCTTTTAGTACATATGTCAAATGTTGTTAAAATAAAATGAACAGTCCAATGATCATTTTACTCATATATATAAAGACTGCAAAGGCTGAAAAATCTTGAAGTCTGTATGAAATTGGAGGTAGTTTGAGGATTAAATTTGTTATGCTATTTAAGCTAAAAATAAAAGGGGGGTCATATTATACATGAGATCGTATTATACACGAATAAAAACGGTAGATGAGAAGCTGATCTTATCTACCTCCACAAAGGTTTGAAAATCAGCCACTACCTCATGTCCAGTTAGAACAAGTTTGTATTGTTTTAAGGGTGTTGATTAGTGTTTTTATAATATAAGATTTGAACTGAAGGTGTGTTATTGGACAAAATCTGAATCAGCAGGTCAGACTTCTTAAAGATTGGTGATCGGTCATGAAACTGCAGATTCACCGGGTGACCCAACCGACCAGTCCTCTCTTATTGGTTGATGGATTGATGGATTGACTCTCTTAAAGCTGCTGAACTTCTCTTTAACCGCACGATGTCTAACGTTTTCCATCTTTTTCCTAACGACCCAGCTAAGGTCTGGACTGTCCTCCTTGTCTTTTTGCTCTGGTCTTAAAGAGGATCTTAGTCTGAATCTTTTAACCTTCTTCAAAAGGTTGTTTATCTTTAACTCTGCGACTCGATGGAAGCAGCTGTTCTATCTGGTCTTTCCTCTGGTCTTGTCTTCGTACCATTCTGTGGACCGTTCTGTTTGTCCTCATTTGTCCCCTCCCTCGTCTGTCCTCGTCTTCTTAGTGAAGTTTCTGGAGGCTGACTGATTTTTATCCTGCTGTCACCTTCAGTACTGGGCTGCACCTCCATAAACTGTAACGTGGTGCTAAAGGAGGCCCAGGGGAGGTTCAAGTCGCCCTGCTACCCCCAGAAATACCCCAACTCCCAGTCCTGTAGGTGGACCATGCAGGCTCCCACCGGCTTCATCGTCCAGCTTTCGTTCTTGGACTTCGAGTTGGAGGAGGCGCCGGGCTGTAAATATGACTGGGTGATGGTGAACGCCGGTAACACAGAAACCAGGTTTTGTGGTTTGACGGCCAACGGGATGACGCTGAACTCCAGCGGGAACGTGATGGAGCTGTCCTTCACCTCCGACTTCAGCATTCAGAAGAAGGGGTTCAGTGTTAGCTATCAGCACGGTACGTTCAGGTCTCCAACATGGTTCTGGTCCTCCAAACTAATCCAGTCTTTTTCATGGTTATCAGGCTAAAAAGATCCTGACTGTTAGTCATGCCTTAAGTGTTGGTTTGGATAGTTGCCTTCAATACCTGCTCAGGTAAAAGTAGTTCCTGTGGTGTTGGGTAACATTCAGGAAAAATCTAAGTGACGAAGCGCTGCTTGATCAGCTGATCACCAATTACCTTCTTTATGTAGTTTGTCACAAAGTCTGATGTAGCATCCAAAAACCTTTAGTTTAATCCTGACTTAGTGTTCCAGAACTCCTGTACAGACATTCACTGTACAGATGTTTACTGTACATTTACCATACAGATGTTTACTGTACATAAATTTACTGTACATTTACCATACAAACATTTACTGTACAGATATTTACTGTACATTTACCATACAAATATTTACTGTACAGATGTTTACTGTACATTTACCATACAAATATTTACTGTACAGATATTTACTATACAGACATTCACTGTACAGATGTTTACTGTACATTTACCATACAGATGTTTACTGTACAGATGTTTACTGTACATTTACCATACAAACATTTACTGTACAGATGTTTACTGTACATTTACCATACAAACATTTACTGTACAGATGTTTACTGTACATTTACCATACAA
>NW_013952581.1:385431-411853 GCF_001266775.1 Austrofundulus limnaeus | reverse complement strand
TTTACTGTACAGATGTTTACTGTACATTTACCATACAAACATTTACTGTACAGATGTTTACTGTACATTTACCATACAAACATTTACTGTACAGATGTTTACTGTACATTTACCATACAGATGTTTATTGTACAGATATTTAGTGTACAGTTACCATACAAACATTTACTGTACAAATATTTAGTGTACAGTTACCATACAAACATTTAATGTACAAATATTTAGTGTACAGTTACCATACAAACATTTACTGTACAGATATTTAGTTTACAGTTACCATACAAACATTTACTGTACAAATATTTAGTTTACAGTTACCACACAAACATTTACTGTACATATATTCATTGTACAGTTACCATACAGATGTTTACTGTACAGATATTTACTGAACATTTACCATACAAATTTTCCTCTACAGATATTAATCTTACAGTTACAGTAAAAATGTTTACTGTACAGGTATTTACTGTACATTTACCATACAAACATTTACTGTACAGATATTNTTTACTGTACAGGTATTTACTGTACATTTACCATACAAACATTTACTGTACAGATATTAATCTTACAGTTAGAGTAAAATTTTTTACTGTACAGGTATTTACTGTACATTTACCATACAAACATTTACTGTACAGATATTTACTGTACATTTACCATACAGATGTTTACTGTACAGATATTTACCAAACATTTACCGTACAGATGTTTACTGTACAGACATCTGTATCCACCTTTGCAATTCTCTTTAATGTAACCTTATTTTTGTTCTATTTCTCATTCATTTTGCGTTTTCACAAACTTTTGTTGTTTCACTCAAATTTTTCTTTTTTTAAATATGTTTTCTTCACATTTATCGATATTTTCCTCAGATGTGTTATTTTCCTTCTCCTTGTTCTTACCTTGCTTCCTTTCCTTGCTCCCTTCTTCTGACCTTCCTAGTGGCCGTAGCGCTGAGGAACCAAAAGGTGAGGATATCAAACGGCGTTGGCCAGACCACCCAGGTCTCCAGCAGCGTTTTCATCCCATCGCTCAGTGAATTCACCGTCTGCTTCGAGGTGGAGCGCATCGGCAACAATCAGGTCCCGACAAAGTTTTAATCTTCAGATTTTTTTTTGTCTTTAAGTTTAAAGTTGGAAAATCATCCCAGGGTTAGAAACAGACCTGTTTTTGTTAGACTGTTTTGGACCTGAGCTGCAGGAATGGTCAGCTTTTAATCTGAATGGTTCTGTTGGTGTAAAGATTAACAACATTTAATTTATTTCATGTTTTTGTATTTTAGATGTTTGGTTTCTTTTGATCTGTTTGTGTTTTTGTTGGTCCTGAACAGAGAGAGTGGCTCTTCAGCTACACCAACAGCAGCAGCACCGCGGCACTGAGTTTAGGGTCCGATCAGACGGGCATGAAGCTGGTTGTTGATGGAGTGGTCTGTTCTGTCGAGTCCATCCTCTCTGCTGCTGACTTCACGTCCACCATGAGGTCCTTTTGTGTCCTCTGGACGTCCTCCAACGGCTCCGTGGTCGTTTACTTTAACAGGATCTACAGGAACATTACGTGCTTGCTCTCCAGGAATCACACTGTGCCGGCTGGTGGAACCTTCCAATTAGGAGGTAAACTGAGGTTTTACCATAAATATAATTTATTATTATCAATAAAAATCAATTCAGATGTTTTGCTTCAGATCCAACGGGTTTAATATTTGTTTTAGCGACGGTTAAAATATAGAACAGTTTGAAGACAAAAGTCAAAACCCTGAAATACACTAGAATGACCAAACACAGTGGATAAGAGAAGCTGTGCCGCCATCTTGGTAGGTGCTACACGTGTCTTTAGTTATTCCCAAAATGGCAGCCGATTATACAGTAAATATTTGAGTAAAAAACTAAACTTGGTTAAATAATCCCATGTTAATTCAATTCAGATAACATGATACACACACGTACACAGCACAGAGAGATACAGGTAGCACCTAACAAGATGGCAGCCGTTAGAGTTTACTGAGCTTAAAGGGATCCATGATTAGTTGTAACATTAGACTTAATTTGATAAACATTTATTTTAACTGTAAAATAAAGACTGTAAAAATACTGTAGGCTGTTTAATTTTGTAAAATTTTAAAAATATGTTACACAGACAGAGCCATTTTATTTACACACAAAGCATTCTGGGTAAATGATGATGTGGATAGGTCCTCGGTGTGAGGCTGCTAGCGAGCTATATCCACCCTGAAGGTTAATCTTGGACAATATCTGATGATCGACTCTTTTAAATGAAACCAGAGAGCGTTGACAGAGAGGAGAAGGTAGAAATGACTCAGCCTGKAACTGAAAATATGGATGGAGGACAACAGAGCTGCTTCATGGAAGAAGAACCTCAGATTAGCCTGTTAGCCTTTGCGCTAGCGCCGATGCTATATTGCCTTATATGCATTAGCTTGGCTCTAGCGCGAAGGCTAACAGGCTAAGCTGAAGTTCTTCCTTTAAGATTGTTGTTCTAGAGGGATTAGATGTCTTTTGTTTTGTTAAAAACAGATTATTTTGTTATATGAACTTATTCTCGGGATAAAAGGGGCAGGTATAAGATTTTTTCTTGTCTCTGCCGCCTTTCATTTCATTTTGTGATTTTGATATACATACATATTTTTTCTCATTTTACTTTTTGTATTTTTCCTTTTATTGTATATTGTATATAAAATTATTTGTTTTGTTTAAATGAAATGAATAAAGAAATTGAGTTGAATGGATATAGCTCGCTAGCAGCCTCGTTCCGAGGACCTATCCACGTCATCATTTACCCAGAATGCTTTGTGTGTAAATAAAATGGCCCCGTCTGTGTAATATATTTTTAAACTTTTAGTTTAAAAATGATAAAAACTAAACAGCCTACAGTATTTTTACAGTGTTTATTTACAGTTAATCAAATAGAGTCTAATATTACAACTAATCAGGGATCCCTTTAACTACAATCATTGATTTATAGATTTAATTAAAGTCTGCGACCTGAAGAGATTAATAAGATTTTTTATAGTGGGGTTCTGTGGAAAGGTTATAAACAGTCAATATCTAACTTGGAGGCTAGTTTGTGTAAATCAGTTGTGTTTAAACTTTTATAAAAAGCCTTTTCTGTTGGTTTAGGTTCGGGGCAGCTGAGCTTCAATGGGAACATGTACAACCTGCGGCTGTGGAACCGGACCATGGCGCCGCCGGAGCTCAGCGCGTTGACCTGCGACACGGTGGGCAGCGTCATCGACTGGGACAACAACTACTGGACCATCCCGTCCTCCGTGGCCCAGACCAACAACACTCTGAGCTGCAGTGAGTAGATGGGACCGCCTCGGTCTGACGGCACAGAACAGAACTGGACCCTTAATATTTATTAGCTGCAGCAGAACTACAGCTATTATTACTAGAGCCCAACAGAATTATCTTTACTATAAAGATAAAAAGAAAGAAAACAGAACATATCCATTTGTCTCGATGAAAAACGGAGATATTACACAATCGTTTGATTGTCGACACTAAAGGAGGGATTTTTAAATAAATTTAAAGTTGATTTTAGAACAGATAATCAGCAGAGAGGACAACATTACTGTGTCTTTAACCAATAATCATTCAGCCTCTCGTGCTTCTCGTGCAGAGATGATATCAGTCCTGTAATCACACTTGAGTTATTGTGCAGCTCTGCTTTTATACGCTGTCATTTATTTAACGTGTCTCCAGTGACTTTCCACCAAACTGCTGATGAACCAGGTTTGCTTTAATTATCTTTTCCAAACTCTCTTTGTTTGAAAGTAAAGCGTTTAACACTTCTGTGTTTGATATCAGAACCAGATTCTGGTGGGTTTTTGGTCGTGGTTAATGAGGTAATGGATTCCAGCTGGCCGGCTGGCCGTGGACCAGCGTGATGAAATCCTCTGCTGGGTCCAGCTCATAGACAGAACCAGGCTACAGAGAGGTTCTGGTCTAGTCTCGGAGTTTTGTTTTTTATTACCTGTGGTGGTTTTAAAGATGCAAACATTAGACCCTGAAACAAAAACGGGTTCTGATGTGAGGAATTTCTGCTGAACTCGGAACTGGAGAGACCCAAAGGACCCGTGTGCTTTCAGACCTCAGATACTCGCAGCGGTTTTAAAACTGCCGGAGTCAGCAAAAACTTTCCTTATTCTCCTGCAGACATTTTAACAACTTCTGCTCTGAAACCAACACGTGGAGCTTTAACTGTGGAGGTTTGACTAAAAACCACTAAAGACTGAAGTCTGAACACAAACGGTGGGAAATAAAAAGCTGGTAGATGCATAAACTACCTGCTGCAGGTAACTTTACTTCAGCTCTAATGGATCTGTCTAATTCCTGGATTTTAACAGATTTACATTTGAGTTTCCACACTGACCTCAGTCTGATGAGTTCACTTGATTAATTAATTGCTTAAGCTCCGCCTACGTACTAATTCACCTTTTGGCTGCTTTGCTTTTGCTGAAAAACAGCAACTGTTTTTCTGTAAGAAGTCATTATTTTCTCTAAAGACAAACCTGTTTTATTAAAGGGATTCTTTAATTTAAATTTATTTATTTTTATTAACTTGACCTTTTCTCACTGTCTGCTTCCCGCTTTGTACTCAGTTAACTCCTGCTACGCCATCTAGTGGTGAGTCTGCTAACAAGCCTCACATGCTAACACACGCTAAAGCATGCTAACATGCGCTAACATGTGCTAACATATGCTAACATGCAATGAATGTAGAGAAATGTTTGTGTGTTTATATTTATCGATTTGTTTCTTTGACAGTAAAGAGTCATCAGCGTAACTTGATTGTAAAACCAAACAGAAAAAAACTCAGTTCTGTTTATTTATCTAAGCTCCAGCTGGAAGCCCCGTCTGCTTTATGGTTTTAAATCAACTGAATATTTAAATATAAATATACAGTAAAAATGATGGAGTCAGAATTATTAGTTTTTTTGGTCCATAAATATCACTTTCAGACTCAGACTCAGATTTTACTGTTTTTTAAAGATTTGTTCAAATAGAACTACAACTTCAGTCATTTTTACAAACAAGTTTCAGTTTATTTTAGACACAGGGTCATATTCATACACCTCACTAATAATTACTTCAAATTTTCTCCAGGAGACATTTATCTTGTCCATATGGACACCTGCAGGTTTCAGGCCAGCTGGAAGCTTCTGGAGCTTCGTTCCCTGTCCTCTCAGTCTATGATGATGGGACACTGGTGGAGACAAGACACTGTTGGAAAGGGACACTGGTGGACAGGGACACTGGTGGACTGGGACACTGATTGACAGAGACAGTAATGAAGATAAGATACTGATAAGACAGGGACACTGGTGGACTGGGACACTTCTGGACAGAGACACTGTTAAACAGGGACACTGGTGGACAGGGACACTAGTGGACAGATACACTAATGGTGATAAGACAATGATGGACAGGGACACAGTTGGACCGGGACACTGGTGGACAGAGACACTAATGAAGATAAGAACCTGATGGACAGGGACACTGACTGGGACAATGGTGGACAGGGACACAGTTAGACAGGGACTTGTTGAACAGAGATATTGTTGGACAGGGACACTAGTGGACAGATACACTAATGGAGATAAGACACTGATGGACAGGTACACAGGTGGACTGGGACACTGGTGGGCAGAGACACTGGTGGAAAGAGACACTAATGGAGATAAGAACCTGATGGACAGCGACACTGTTGGACTGGAAAAATAGTGGACAGGGACACTGTTGGACTGGGACAATGGTGGACAGGGACACAGTTGGACTGAGACACTGTTGGACAGGGAGACTGGTGGACAGGGACACTAGTGGACAGATACACTAATGGAGATAAGACATTGATGGACTGGGACACTGGTGGAGATAAGACACTGATGGACAGGGACACAGGTGGTCTGGGATACTGGTGTACAGGGACACTGATAGACAGAGACACTAATGGAGATAAGAACCTGATGGACAGGGACACTGTTTGACTGGGACAATAGTGGACAGGGACACTGTTGGACTGGTGCAATGGTGGACTGGGACACTTTTGGACAGGGACAATGTTGAACAGAGACATTGTTGGACAGGGACACTGGTGGACAGCAGGTTCCAGTTAATGACAGGTTAGAGACTCTGTGGTTCCTAAACATCTGGACTAGTTTCTGTCCTTCAGACGGGGACAGATGAAGACTGGTCGGTCCAATCGGTGATGTCCATAGAACCCTAAAGAAAAAGCAGGAGTTGATGGACAGAATTTGTCTCAGATGGACAAGAAGATGGTCTATGCTCCATCTGTTTTGGAGCACTGGATCAGGAGGAATAGATGTCTCTCTGAGCTTCCAGATGTTTGGACATATCTCTGGCAGCGGGGTTAAAGGTCAGCTGTGTCTGAGCAGCAGAACTCGTCTCTTCAGATTCTGTTTGTTTGCAGTGTCAGTCAGTTGTCAGCCTCGTGCACGGCCTCAGTGTATGTGTGTTCTTATTGTCACAGCAGCTCCAAAAAGCTGTCAGTCATCACCTGTCCACCTGTCAGAGACTTCTGGAAGGTTCTGATCTGGTAATCCTGCAGAGAAACAGAGACGGGTCGTCACAGCAGAACTCAAAAACTTTTTATTATTTGAATAAAATATTTTTAAACAACATAAACAAAAACAAAATGTTTTTAACTTAAGTTCAAAAACCCAGGATCAAACATTTAGTCATCAATTTTATGTTTCAACAAATTTAGACTTTTTTTAATATAAAAGTATAAAAAACCTGGAATAACATTTGAAACACAATTCAACCATCAGTCGATCCGATGCTTATCCTTTGGGTTCTGCTCTCAGGATATTTGGGTTCTGTTCTCAGGATATTTGGGTTCTTTTCTCTGGATCTTTTGGTTTTTTCTCTGGATCTTTGGGTTCTTTTCTCAGAATCTTCAGATTCTTTTCTCAGGATCTTTGGGTTCTTTTCTCGAGATCTTTGGGGTCTTTTCTCTGGATCTTTGGGTTCTGTTCTCAGGGTCTTTGGGTTCTGTTCTCAGGATCTTTGGGTTCTTTTCTCGAGATCTTTGGGGTCTTTTCTCAGGATCTTTGGGTTCTTTTCTCGGGATCTTTGGGTTCTTTTCTCGGGATCTTTGGGTTATTTTCTCAGGATCTTTGGATTCTTTTCTCAGGATCTTTGGGTTCTTTTCTCGAGATCTTTGGGTTATTTTCTCGGGATCTTTGGGTTATTTTCTCGGGATCTTTGGGTTATTTTCTCGAGATCTTTGGGTTATTTTCTCAGGATCTTTGGATTCTTTTCTCAGGGTCTTTGGGTTCTTTTCTCGGGATCTTTGGGTTCTTTTCTCTAGATCTTTGGGTTATTTTCTCGGGATCTTTGGGTTATTTTCTCGGGATCTTTGGGTTATTTTCTCAGGATCTTTGGATTCTTTTCTCTGGATCTTTGGGTTATTTTCTCGGGATCTTTGGGTTCTTTTCTCTAGATCTTTGGGTTATTTTCTCAGGATCTTTGGGTTCTTTTCTCGGGATCTTTGGGTTCTTTTCTTTGATCTTTGGGTTCTTTTCTCGGGATCTTTGGGTTTTTTCCGTTGGATCTTTGGGTTCTTTTCTCTGGATCTTTGGGTTCTTTTATTTTTATCTTTGGGTTCTTTTCTCAGGGACTTTGGGTTCTTTTCTCGGGATGTTTGGCTTCTTTTCTCTGGATCTTTGGGTTCTTTTCTCTAGATCTTTGGGTTCTTTTCTCGGGATGTTTGGGTTCTTTTCTCTGGATCTTTGGGTTCTTTTCTCGGGATCTTTGGGTTCTTTTTTGGAATGTTTGGGTTCTTTTCTTTGGATCTTTGGGTTCTTTTCTCTGGGTCTTTGGGTTATTTTCTCTGGACCTTTGGGTTATTTTCTCAGGATCTTTGGATTCTTTTCTCAGGATCTTTGGGTTATTTTCTCGGGATCTTTGGGTTCTTTCCTCTAGATCTTTGGGTTATTTTCTCTGGATCTTTGGGTTCTTTTCTCAGGATCTTTGGGTTATTTTCTCAGGATCTTTGGTTCTTATTGGTTCTCCAGCTGACAGAAGGTCTGCTAAATGAAGTCATGAGTAGATTCAGACATGAGGCATATGGAAACAGATCTGGTACCTGCAGCAGCAGCAGGTTTGGATATTTTTTTGCAGAAAAAAGAAGAAAAAGTTTAAATTCATGTCCAGAACAGAAGACTAAAACCTGTAAACATAAACAACAACATGAAGGTTGATTGAAGTGTTTTCTGGGATCAAAGGAGTCTGACTGGACCAACGAGGAGCAAACAGAAGAAAAACTAAAGAAGAAGTCAAAATATAATCAGAGCAGATGAAAGAAAGATGAAGAAATCAAAAGGAGAAAGTTTCTGTTTTTGACTCATCCTGTCAACAAGCTGCAGATCCACGTGGTCCTCCAGTCCTCCCTCTTAGGGTTTCTGAGTGGGCAGGAGCTGGACCAGGACACAGTCCTGGAGGAGAGCCTGGAGAGACGTGGTGTTCCTGAGGGGCATCTCCAGTCCTCTGTTGGCACAAAATGTGAAATATATTCAGAATGTTTCAGGAGTTTGTGGAGAATAAACTTTCTGACTGATGCATTGTGGGAAATCCTTTATGCCGACTTTACAAACACCTGGAAGCTGATCTGGACTGAAAATCCTCTTCATCACAAACTAACCTACTGATCTATGATCCTGCTTTTATGTTTTTAACAAATAAACGTTAAAAACTAAATTGATTCCACACTTGAAGCTTCAGATGTGGAGGATGGAGTCAGGTTTATCTGATCAGAATTCATTTATCCCCTGTGTGTGTTTTTTATTGTTTGTTTTGTCTTTCTGAAGGTGCCAACCCAACCACGCCCCCTGGACTGGGACTGGACTCTTCAGGTAGGAACAGGAAACTTGTCTCACCTGAGATTTTAAACTTTTTCTTTCTTTTTGTGTTCAGCGTCTGAAATTTGTTTTTAATTTGTTTTAATCGACTCTTTTAAATGAAACCAGAGAGCGTTGACAGAGAGGAGAAGGTAGAAATGACTCAGCCTGTAACTGAAAATATAGATGGAGGACAACAGAGCTGCTTCATGGAAGAAGAACCTCAGTTTAGCTTGTTTGTCACGCTAGCACTGAGCTAATACATATAAGGCAATATAGCGTCAGTGCTAGCACAAAGGCTAACAGGCTAAGCTGAGGTTCTTCTTCCATGAAGCAGCTTTATTGTCCTCCATTTCAGTTCCAGGCTGAGTCATTTCTACCTTCTCCTCTCTGTCAACGCTCTCTGGTTTCATTTAAAAGAGTCGATCATCAGATATTGTCCAAGATTAACCTTCAGGGTGGATATAGCTCGCTAGCAGCCTCGCACCGAGGACCTATCCATGTCATCATTTACCCAGAATGCTTTGCATGTAAATAAATTGGCTCAGTCCATGTTAAAATATATTTTTAAAAATGTACAAAACTGAACATCCTACAGTATTTTTACAGTATTTATTTTACAGTTAAAATATATGTTTATCAAATAAAGTCTAATGTTACAACTAATCGGGGATCCCTTTCATTTAAATCATGTTTGAAGTGAGTTGAAACTGTGTGGTCCAGGTCCAGGTCTAGGTCTAGGTCCAGGTCCAGTACCTCTGCAGCTGGTTGGGGGGTCATGTTCTGGTTTTAGTTCCAACTCTGGATCAACAGTTTCTGGTGCCTGAACATTTGCAGGGAAAGGGTATGATAGTTCTCCTGAAGCTGCAGAGTCATCAAATCCATAGAAGACCTGATCCAGGACCTGATCCAGGGCCTACAGGTCTCAGTGACCAGACATTCTCCTTGATGGAGACCAAATCTTATTTTCTGTTATTGTTGGTGTTTTACATGGCTCCAGCTAAACCAGGAGCCTGGACCAGGCAAAGATTCTGGGACCAAATGTCTGAAGATCCATTTGAAACTTTAAATCTTGTGTCGACAGAATTCTGGTTCTTCTTTGAGTTTAGGTGCTTTTTTCTGTCTGAATGAGGTCAAAGATCAGAGTTAAAGGCACAGAGTGTAGGATTTGTTGTTTTCAGCGACATCTAGTGGTTGAGTGGTTGAATAATCCTCCCTGGTCCTCCCCCCACCCCCACCCCCCACTTCCAAACACAAAGGAGTTGCTACGGTGTCTCTCAAGTGTCAAAAACCTTTGATAATTCCAACCGCGATGTCTACCAGCAGCTTCAGGGCTAGTGATGTTTCAAGTGGTAAGATTATGAGCTTTAATAAGTAAAATTATCCCAGCTACAATGACAGACAACAAATATTACATTTATAGTATTACAACTAAAACCATTTTTGACGCCGCCATCGCAGTTTGTCCTTCATGAGCCTTCGTAGACAAGATGGAGGTGCAAGGTGGTGGCTGCTTGTAGTGGCGACCCGCGACCATGGAGATATAAACAGCTTTTTRTAAGGTAAAAATAATAAAACAAGGTCTTTGTCTGCAATGATTAGACATGTTTTTTATTATTGTCATTACTGATTATCTCAATTTCGGCGAAAAGAATTGACAAAATCCTACACACTGTGCCTTTAAATGGAAAATGTTCAGGTAGAAGAACTGAACCTGGAACTCTCTGAACATCTGAAGAACTGACGAACTGTTGATGGACTTTAAAGGATCACAGGAATGTCTGGATCAGAACCATGAGGATCCAAACTTGTTTTTATCTCTCTGTCATCTGCTGCTTGTTATGTTTATTTCTTACTTATCATCACCACCATCTTTGTTTTTATCCAAACTCCACCAGCTGCTTCCTCCCCCATCACCTCCTCCACTGACTCCACTAACAGCAGCCATGATACTAACGCCATCACTCACGGTAAGACATCCTCACCCTCACCATCCCTCCTCTTCATCGAGCAGCCCTCATCTCTTCGCCCTCTTTTTCCAACATGTTTTTGTTTTATTTCTCGTCCACTTCGAGCTCCCAGCTGCTGGCGTTTGCGGACGACGCCGTGATCTGTAGTGAGAGTAGGGAGCAGGTGGAAGAGAGCCTGGAGAGGTGCAGGTCTCAGTGACCAGAAAGTATTTTACTGGACCAACAAGGATCCAGGTTTTAGACTCATGGGAGGAAGATTTTTTTTAAATACTTATTTGTTTAGAAAAATAACTTTTCAGTGACACTTAGACTAGATTGTTGTTGAACCACGAGGATGAAGAAAACCTGGAAGCAGACAGGCTGAATGTTTGTGTCGTTAACACAGTCCTGTTACTAACCTGCTGCTTTATTGTGCTAATCAGCTAACGACATCATCATCAACAGTGCTGCTACACCTACACCTTCACCCGAATCTCCACCTTCACCAGAGTCTCCACCTACGCCTTCACCAACACCTTTACCTTCACCAACACCTTTACCTTCACCAACACCTTTACCATCACCAACACCTTTACCTTCACCAACACCTTTACCTTCACCAACACCTTTACCWTCACCAACACCTTTACCWTCACCAACACCTTTACCTTCACCAACACCTTTACCTTCACCAACACCTTTACCWTCACCAACACCTTTACCTTCACCAACACCTTTACCTTCACCAACACCTTTACCTGAGCCTACACCTATGCCTTCACCTACACCTGAGTCTTCACCCACACCTACACCTTCATCTTTACCTTCACCCGAGCCTTCATCTACACTTTCACCTGAGCCGGCTGATGTTTCTTCAGCTAACAGCACAACTCAGGGTAAGGTAGACAGCATCACCTGAAGTCAGGCTACAGTCTCTCATTGACCGAAAAGTTAGCTAGTTTTCTTACACCTACCAAAAACACAGACGAAACATTAGTCATGTTTAATTTAGATTAGTGCATAAATATTCTGAATTAGCCTATTATTCCCAGCAGTTAAACCCTCGTTTTGTACCTTCATTTGATAGTTTTTAAAACCTCCTCCAACATGTAGTCTGTTCCATCAGTCATGAACATTTAAAAACCAACCGGTGTGTCTTAAAGTTGTCTAATGTTGTTGACTTTCCTCGTAGCTGAACAACCAGCATCTGTTTCCTCTGCTGCCACTAACAACTCAGCTACTAACGAAACACCTGGTAAGAACAACATCAACTCTGTAAAATAATGCAGGCAGTAAACAAACAGCTGGTTCATGGTTTACAGAGTCAAGATGACTAAAGGACAACAAAGCTTTAATCAAGTACATCTAATAAAAATATTAATATCAAAGTTAATTTGAAGACAAACCCAGTCAGTGAGCCTCATTTTAAAATCATGACTGTTTTTGTTATAAAACGGTGTTAAAGGTGGGCGGGGCCTAATCAAACTACTAGCTGACCAATCAGAGACGACTTTGATAGTTGTGTTTAGGGCTTGATCAGAATACTGGAGCTGACCAATCAGAGATGACTAGACTATAAGTTATGGGCGGAGCTTATTCAGACTACTGTAGCCGACCAATCAGAAAAGACGAAACTTATTGTTGTGAGCGGAGTTTGATCAAACCATTGGGGCCAACCAATCAGAATAGACTAGGCTTAGAATTGTAGGAGGGGCCTTATGAGACTACTAGGGCCAACCAATCATAATAGACTAATCTTGTAGTTGTAGGAGGGGCCTAATGAGACTACTGGAGCTGACCAATCAAAATAGACTAGGCTTAGAGTTGTAGGAGGGACCTTATGAGACTACTAGGGCCAGCCGATCATAATAGACTAATCTTTTAGTTGTAGGAGGTGCCTAATGAGACCACTGGGGTTTAAAATCAGAAAAGACCAACCCCTGTGTTATGGACAGGAGTTCATCAGACTACTGGGGTCAACTAATCAGAATTGACTAGATTTAGAGTTGTAAGAGGGGCTTAATGATACTACTGGGGCTGACCATTCAGAATAGACTAAGCTTAGAGTTGTAGGATGGGTTAAATCAGACAACTGGGGCCGCCCAATAAGAAAAGACCAATCCATGATTTATGGGCAGGACCTAATCAGAGTACTGGGTCCAACTAATCAGAATAGACTAGACTTAGAGCTGGAGGAGGGGTTTATTGAGGCTACTGGAGCTGACCAATCAGAATAGGGTAAGCTTTTATTTGTAGGAGGAGCCTACTGCTGAATCTGACTAATCAGAATAGACTAGGCTTAGAATTGTAGGAGGGGCCTAATGAGACTACTAGGGCAGACCAATCAGAATAAACTAGGCTTGGAGTTGTAGGAGGGGCCTAATGAGACTACTAGGGCAAACCAATCAGAATAGACTAGGCTTGGAGTTGTAAGAGGGACCTAATGAGACTAGTGGGGCTGACCAATCAAAATAAACTAGACTTAGATTTGTAGGAGGGGTTTAATCAGACATCTGTAGCCGCCCAATCAGAAAAGACCAAACCATGAGTTATGGGCGGGACTTAGACTACTGGGGTTGAAAAATCAGAGAAGACTAGACTTAGAGTTGTAGGGGGGTGCTAATGAGATTACTGGGGCTAACCATTGAGAATAGACTAGACCTAGAGTTGTAGAAGGGGCGTAATGAGACTACTGGGGTCAACCAATTAGAATAGACTAAGCTTAGAGGTGTAGGAGGGCTTTAATCTGACAACTAGGGCCACCCAATCAGAAAAGACCAAACCATGAGTTATGGGTGGGACTTAATGAGACTACCGGGGTTGACTAATCTAATCTGGAAAGAGCAAAGTTAGTTTTGTGGGCAGAGCTTGATCAAATTATTGGAGCTGACCAATCCAATTTAAGAAAACTGGGTTCTAGATTGTTCAGGAAACTGAAAAGTATAAAATCTTTTGCTGACAGCTGTTTTTTGTAGTGTTCAACATGTTTTTTAAAATAATCTAAGAATTGGCTTTATAATATCTTTTGCAAAAATGCTTTAATGTCATTAACAGCTTGCATGCAGTTCTTTCTGTGACTGACTAACTGCTTGTAACTGTTTCCTGTAACCATCATCTAAGATATTACATTAGGTCTTTAGTTTGTTGTCTATGAATCTGGTGAATCCAGATGATTTCTTTAGAACAGAATCAGTGAGAAAATGTAGCAAATTCAAACAAATTTAAAATAACTTTTTATCAAATCTATGAAAAAAGAAATTTGCAAGAATTTAATCATCTCTTCTTTTTCTTCTCTTCATCTTTTAACCACCTTCCTTCTCCTAGTTTCTCTTGTCGTTTCTTCTCCACAAACCCTTCCAGGAACGACTCCTCAGCTGCCGTTTTTAACCATAAACCCACCGATGACTAACATAGATGAAACTGCATCCTCCGGGGGTAAAACACAACCTTGCATGTCCAGTTTATCAAGTCTTCATCAGTTAGTTCCCAGGTCTACACATTGTATTTCTCTCTGAAGATCTCTTGGTGCTGTTTTCAATCATGCATGTTTTGACTTCATTCATTCTTCTGTAGATTAAATTTGGTGAGATGTGTTGGTTCCATCATGGTCCTATAGATGCTCCTCTGGTTGGGTTTCTTCACTTGGGTCTAAGGTTTACAGAGATCATCGTTCTTCCACAGATGCTATTATATTTCTGTACTAATGGCTCCTGTGATGTGTACGATTTCTAGTTTTCAAGTGGATTTTGTTTGAAAATGTGTTCATTTTTATTTAACCTGCTTTTTCACATTAATGCCTTCTGCAACAGTTGAAGAGACGACAAGAAAATCTCCAACCAAAGATGTAGCTCAAGTTGCTCCGAAGTCCAAACGTCGAACCTCAAGGTCCAAACTTCTGAGTACCAGTCACAACCAAAGTCTCAGTGATGAAGTACCTGCTGCAAGACCTTCTGAGTTTTATCAAATATTCAAAAGGACCAGACGAGACTTGAACACCGGTTCTCCTGGACGGACCTCCCATCATCACTCCTTTAAATCCAGTCATTTAAGTTCAGCAGGTCAAGACCGCAGCCTCCCAAAGAGACGATACCAGCCCAGATTTGTAGCTCCAGGTCCGGGTGTTGACTCTGAACCTTCGTACCCCAGACCTGCTTCCTTTCGAAGGGTCTCATCCCATCCCAAACCCTCCCTCGGATTCATCTCCACCCCTCTGAGAAGTAGGCCAAACGTGGGACGACGACGACCGGCTGCCACCAGAGCGACACCCAGCAGGGTGGAGGTTTATGTCACTAAACCTGCCGCTCTACTAACCAGACCCAAGTCCACAACTAGACCTGGGCCCAAAAACATGACTCATCCAACCGGTCGTACCAACGTGACACTTTTTATCCCACGTTCCTCCTCTTCTGCGAAGAAGATCTCTACGACCACCCGAGACCCAGAAACCTCTTCTGGATCTCAGGCTTCAGTCTCATGGCAACGTAAAGGTGAGGCATCACATTCTCTATCATCATCAGCAGCAGCAGCAGCAGTGCTGAATAACAGAAAGAACAAACTCGTAGCACCACTGTGGTCTCTGCTGAGCAGTAACGGTGAAGAAAACCCAACGGATGCTACGAGAAACTGGACCGATCTGTTGGAGTACTCGTCAGGGTCCGATGTGTTCATGTATGATTCAAGTGAGCTCATGGAGGAGACGAGCACCTTTAACTTATCTGAGTCCCTGGAAGACCTCTCTGTGAGTCCTGAAGCCTCACAAACTGGAGCTGAAGGAAGTCCAGAGTCTCCTAACAGAACTGGTCCGACTGAGGAAAGTTTAAGTGTTACAGCTGCAGATGAACGAGTAGATGGATTGGAGAGGACTGTTTCTGCTAAACATCCAGCACCATCTTTACCTACATCTCCCTCTAACTTTCCCTCTCAGGAAGTCTCAGTTTTACAACAAGAAAACAAAAAGAAATCCATTTTCTCTTATTTTGTGAACAAAAGTGAGACGGTTCATAACATCTATCCAGGTGCATTGTCCACCTACGTGGTTCCAGCTCCTGTTTTACTCCAAACTTCATCCGACCCTCGTCCTGTCCCTCTGTCCTCCTCTGTCTTTGCTGACTCTCTATCACATCAATCCTCCCTTCTCTCCTACAAAACCTTCACTCCTCTCTCTGCTGCTCCTTGGCTCTCAGAAACCCCTCGGCTGTCATCTCCTTCAAACCTTCGAACTGAATTTGAAGCCACGGCTATTGACTCGTCTCTGCTGTCACTTCCTGTCTTTCCTGACTTCACGCCTGAATCTTTGATCCCGGTTGATGAATACCTCCTGCCTTCTGCTGAGAACCCCTCCAACAACACATTTAAAACAAACTATTCCTACTACTCTGAAATAGACCAGTCCTTTCAGTCCCAGTCAGACTCTGTGGTTCTCTCAGGTGGTTTAGTTTCAGACGACTCGCCACGATCAGCCACAGAGGATCTTTCGAGGGTTTGGGGTTTTAAATCGTCCAATCAGTCAGTCCTTCAGCTCCCATATGGGTCTGATGTTGAAGGTTTAAGTCTTGAGTCCCATCAGAATGACCCCAATAACGGGTCGTCTGAACCTAACCTGGCTCCGCCTCCAGAAAACCCCAACAACACAGAGTCATCCTCTGCCTCTTTGTCTTCATCACTTTCAAGTTTTTTATTTTCGACCTCAAGTCCCCGCCTTCATGACAGCCCATCTCTCACAGAGAGAATGATGGGAAATCCATCTCTTTTGGTCCAGACAGCAGAAACTGGGTCACAGAGCAGAGACCCACTGAGCCCGGAGAATACCATCTCCTCTGTGTCTGAGCTGCCTGCCGGACACCAGGAGGTGTTTAATCGTCTTGTTTCACCTCCGCTGCTTTGGCCCGCCGCATCACCGACAAGCTTCGTCAGAAATGCTGGCCTGCAGGTTCCTCCCGGCCCTGATCATCAGCAGAACCGGAGCTCAGAGCACACACGTGTTTCTCTTCCTCTTTCTGCCGCTCCTCTTCTTCCCTTCATCCCTCACATCTCTCCTGCCGCCCCCCTTGCCATGACCGCCTCCCCTCTCTCATCTGTCAGCCCCCCACTCCTCCTTGGCCAAGCCCATTCTGGGCCAGCACCCGTCACTGTGACAGATGTGGAAATTGGCTTTTTGTCCCCCACCGCCGCCTCCGTGGACAAACATTCCCCGACCCCCCCTCAGACGACGCCCCCAGCCGAGCGTTTTATTTCCCGCTCTGGTGAACACTCGTCCTTGCTCGCTGGAGATGGATTGGACTCCGGCTCGTTGCCGCCTCCTGGTTCTGAGGATGAGGTTTTGTCTGGTCTCGCTGTAGACCCCCCCAGGCCTGCGTTTGATCCCGCACACATCGTTCCTAAGGTCCATCCTGTCAACCTGTCCCTCATCGGACCAACGAATAACAACAAAACCTTCAGTTTGATGCCGGAACCTGTAATGGATTCTGGTCCGATTCCTCCGACCCTTCCTGCATCTTTTCACCTGAACACGTCAGGATCCAGATCCCCTGCCCCAAATCGAGACTTCCTGTCTCAGCTTGAGCACCTCTCCTCACATGGAAACACAGCAAGCTCCAAGAACCTCTCCGAGACAAAACCAAACCCGGTAACCTTAAAAAACCTCTCCTCACAAGTCAGGAATGCTTCTGAAGTTACCGGAAGGATGGAGGCGTCTCACAGAAACGTCACGGGAAGTTTCAACAGAGACGTGCCGGCACATTTACCAGGTTTCGATCGGAACCACCCCGTGGATCAGGGCTCAGGGTCTCCTGTGATCCAGAACCACCCAGATGCTTACCTGCCACCGCCCGTGCTCCGGACCACACAGAGCTCCTCTCCAGATGCAAGTTTGTCGGCGGACGGCGCGAAAAATGCCAGTCCGACCGCAGGTGTGACGGCCGGGCTGGCGCCCCCCTGCCCGTGTAAACAAGGCTTTGATTTAACGTGTGCGTGCAGCGGGTCACCAGGGAACCGTAGGTCCAACAACCACCTGTAGATGTAGATCCACAGAGCAGGAACGTTAAATCAAACAGCTGATTTGTTCTCAGTTCTGAAGTAAAACCTGCAGAACCAAACACCACATGGCCAAAAGATTAGGACCACTTCCTCACCGGTCACTTGGACTTTTAGCCATGAATTGTAGAAACACTTCATGGCTAAAAGGCAGGCTGGTAGAAACGTGATTGTCCTACTTTATAGACAATTAAAACAACCATTTTAGGACTGATGACAAGTTTGATTCTCTGTAAATAGATATTCTGTCCGGTTATAGTCAGGGTTCTGAGTAAAAGTGATGAACGGGTCGAATCAACGATCCTCTGGAGGGAGAAGAGCTTCTAAAGCCGACGTGTCAAACTCTTTCACCGAGGACCAAATGAGCATTTTAGTTTTAATTAACTTTAACTTTAACTAAAATCAGGAAACATCACGCTCCTGAGCTCCTCTAACAAACACTAACTGAGCCCTACCTGGTGTTTCCTGCATAGAAACAGCATTTTAACGCATCCTCTTATAAACACTGAAAAGTACTATGTGTAAAGGTGAAATAAATACTACATAAATACTATTAAAAGTAAAAATAAGAGTTTTACTCACTGTTGTGTTGTGGTGAGTAGCTGCCATCTTGGATTATGAACTCTCCCGCTTTTCAACAAGGAATTCCCACTGGAGGGGTGTTCCAGTTTAAATGTACAACTTGTAAGTGGGACATTCCCTCTTCCCATACAACTGATGGAAAAAAGTACTTGGCGACAATGCAGTGAAAGGAAGATTTTACGTAGTGAATTTTGCCAACTGCTTTAGAACTATGTGCAGCTCCACCTTGTGGATGGATGCCGCCATTTTGCAGATAAAATTGCGTTTATTATGCAGGATGTAGTTTATGGTCAGTGCTGGCTTTAAAGCAGCTTAATCCTCAACAGGGAATTCCCATTGGAGTTCCCATTTAAAGGGCCAATATTATGTGTTTCTCAGGCATATATTTAAATACTATACCATAATAAAGTATCTATGTCACCTTTAGCTGCTATTAAAATGCTGTATTTACAGTATGTTTAAATAGAAAATAAACTTATCTTCTCATCACTTCCTCTTCTAAACGCCTTGAAATTGGCCTCTGTCTCTTTAAGAATCACCTTCCGTTTCCATTTTGCCCATTTCAGTGTGGGGGGCGGGGGCTGCGATGATGCAGTTTACTTGGCATCTGAAAATACATTTCCTCAAAGGTATTTTTARTCYRAAAAGAGCTTCACTGAGTGAGAAATAATGTTGAGAGCTCAGCAGACAGTTAGGTTTCACTTTCACCCGAGAGCCTGTAGGAGTCATGGGCGGGTGTGTGGGGAGGGGGTGCGCTCTGCCATGTGGAAGTTTGGCTTAAAGACACGTCCCAGGGGCSTTTCTGGTCCCCACCTGTCGTTTTGCTCCTCAGCATGGCTTCCTAAAAACGCTGCAGGTTTTCTCAAACATGCCTGAATGAGTCAGAGCAAGGCTTTGGGCATGTTTTTTTTTTATGAGAGTATAACATAACATGATATAAAACTCAAAAAAGTTTATTTTACATGACATTGCCCCTTAAACAAACAACTTGTAAGTGGGAAATTCCCACTTCCAGTACAACTGGGCCGCAGCATATGTAGCCAACAAAAATGCAGATAAATACAGATTGTACACCAAATTTCTTCAGCTACTTTTTAAACCCAGTGCAGCTCCACCTGGTGGTGGGATGACGTCATTTTCCTGGTAAAATAATCGACATGCTTTATGGGAAATGTAGTTTATGGTCAATGCTGGCTTTAAAGCAGCTTAGTTTGAGACATTAATACATCTTTGAAGCTCTTGCGGGCCACATGAAGTGTCGTTGTGGGCCACGTTTGACCTGCGGACCTTGAGTTTGACTCGTGTTTTCCTAACCGTTTATGATGAGGTTGGCTTGTCTGTTTTCAGAACTTTTACACAGAACCCTGCTTTAAAATGACCAGATTAACCCTTTCAGGTGGTCGGTCTTTGAGCTGATTTACTGGTTGATTAGTTTCTGTTTAGATAAAATCCTGATCTTTGTGGTGATTCTGGGATCATTTTCAGATTTGAATGATCAGTAGTTGTAGTTTGGATCCTTGTGGTTGTAGTTTAAACACGTTCTTCCTCCTTCACTCTCCTACATCATCTTCATCAGTTATTCAGTCCGTCACGGACTCGGGACAGACGGGGTCCGTGCAGGTCCCGGTGGAGAAGTCCAGAGTCAGCTGCTCTGACCTCAAACCTCTGAAACCCTCAGAAGGTGTCTGAAAGACCACCTGCGCCTCAGAAATGATAAAAACAACCACAAGTCTGCAGCTTTGAGGGTCTCCATCCAGGACCTGTGGACTGGTCTGGTCTGAGGACCAACAGAGACACCTGGTGGTCTCTATGGAGCAGAGCAGGAGATTGAATCACCTCTTTGGGTCGATCAGAGCAGGTTCTGTTTGAGTTGATTCGGTGTCAGCGAGTCTTTAAAACTCAGCGTTTTGAGTTTTTCTTTACGAATGTTTATCAGTCTGCTGAACGCCTGAAATCCTTTCAAAGCTTTAAAAACTGAACGCTGCAGCTCAGTGCTGACGCCGCACGAAGCACAGAACCAAACAGAACCGTCCTGGTGTCTGCCGGGCAGCGCATTCCTCCAGAAAACGAGGTTTTCGCTGGACTCTGTTCTCTGAGAGCCGTGGATTCAGCTCCTGCTCTGTGGCTCAGAAAGGAAATGTTTCCGTGTGGAATCTTTAGATGTGATGTTTTCTTCCTCCTCTTCCTCAGAGGGTCTGTTCTTCGGCCTTTTCTTCGTGGTGACGTCGGAGCAGAGTCGGGAGGCGGTGGAGCGAGCCGTGGCTCTCTGGGTGAGACTTGTGCCCCTTTTCCACCAGTGCCACTCAGTGTAGTGTCGGACCGGTCGGTGTGGGTACGGGTCGGACCGGTTGGTTCTCCAGTCCGGTTCCAATGGGTGTGTTTTGGGCGGTTGGTGGAGCTGGTTTTTAGGTATTTTGAAAAACATAAATGGGCAAAATGAGATATAAAAACCCATTTGATGAATAACTTTTGAAATTTTAAACATTTGCAAAAAATTAGCCAATCAGTGACGAACAGTGTTCTGACGTCGTGTTTTGGTGTCAGCTGGGCCCGGTTGAAACCACAGTGAAGTAGGTAGTAAAAAAAGTGCCGGTTCCATGGATCTGGTCCAATGGAAATGTCTTGGAACCGTACCGAAGCGTACCGACACCAAGTGGCACTAGTGGAAAAGGGGCGTTGGTGTCCTGACACTTTTTATCAGTTGTTCTGTGGAGTGTTTTATAAATCTAGATTTTATCCAATAAGTTAAAACTAAGAAAAACGACAGATTTGAGGTTGTTTGTTGCGATGTTTACACTGGTTTTATTTTCAGAATAAAAGCCTGATGATTAAATGCTTTTATTTTTCTTGCTGCAGCTGAACCAAAGCTTTCAGGACTGGATCTTCGCTGTGGATCAGTTCAGGTCAGATTGATCTGAAAATAGTTGTAATCATTTCAAATGAGATTAAATTTTCCTGTTAATCTGCAGAAAACATTTGTTTTTATTTGAGGCTGTTTTTTGTTTTTAACGTTCCTCCTCAGAGTTGATCTGGACGCAGTCTCGAACAGGTGAAGATGAATTTAAACTTTCAATATTTTGGGTTTTTATTTCAGTGAAACTCTGAATCTGTAAGAATCGTTTCTTTTCATTCGCCTGCAGTCACAGCTGCCAGGTTCTGCTGGTGATCCGCAGCAGGACTGAAGCCGAAGTGATGGAGCGGCTGCTCAGCAGGACGGGCCTCGTTAGTTCTGGACTGCAGGTCCTAGCCGGGACCCTTTACGTCCGATCAGTCGGTGAGAAAAGAAAAACCCTTCGGCTGCTCTCAGCTGGGAGAAATCTGAATCTGATGTGTTCATTCTAAAACACTCTGCTTCTCTTTTTATTATCTAAAAGCTGACTCAGCGTTTTGTTTCGTTTTTAAATCAAACTACGTCTGAGACTTCAAGATATTTTAGCTGTTTATAAATGAAAGCCTTCGGCTCGAATGAGAACCGTTTCCTGACTTTTATTCGTGTAACTTTAAATTTTTATTTTGACAAAACATTTCACTTTTATTTAAAATAAAATTCTCCATCAATACATCATATATTTAGTTCTCTCTTTTAGCTAGCATTTAGCTTCTAGCTTCAGCTTTGCACCTCCTAGATTTTAGCAACATTTTTGCCAATAGTTCGAGTATCAATTTAGTTAGTTTTACATTCTATGTTTGTGACTTTAGCTACCGAAATGCTAATTTTACTTTAGCTTAGCATTGATGCTGCTAATTTTAGCTACTGCCTTTTTGATTTTAGCTATAGGGCTTTTAGCTTGTGTTCTGGTAAATTTAGCTTCTGTTTGCCTTTTTTAGCTGTTCTCCGTAATAAAACTTGACACCTAAGTTTTAGCTTCTTCAGCTAATTTTAGCTACATTTATCGTTATTCTCAGTTTTTGTGCTCCTTCTAACAGGAAACTGTCCCGAGGAGAATCTCCTTCATTACCTGTGGCCCGAGACCCGACCCAGAGTCACTCAGTACCTGCCCTGCTTCCCCAACAAGGACCACAGCGCCTCCAGGACCTGGTAAACCCAGCACCCCCACAGATCTGTTACTGTTTGAGTCAGCTGAAGGTAAAAACACCCGAGGAGGTTACAGACAGTCAATGCGTTTCCATCGCAAATGTGCACAAAACTATGGTTACGTTCACACTGCAGGCAAATCCGACCCAATCCGATTTTTTTATGACAGTCTGAACGAGACAAATTCGATTTTTTCAAATCCGACCCAGGCCGTTTCAGTATGTGATTTTAAATCGGATATATTTCTGATGTTTTCAAAGTGACTGCAGTGTGAACGCTCATGTCACATTCATCTGACTTTTTCATCAGGAGGAGGGGGTGAAGGATCGATAAGACACTAACCTCAAGTCTCGCTGTTTAAATCTGTAGCTCCGTGTGTTTACAGCTCCAAAACACAAGTCCAGTTGCTTCTTCTTTTTACTTTTCATTTTCCACGTAGATAGTATGATAATAATAATGTCCAGCCTGGGTCGCGGAGAGTATCGATCCTAAAGTTCGATACTCGGTCGATACTTTTTTCCAGCTCGTAGTTTTGTTCAAAAAAAAAAAAGCTTCACTGGAGCATCCCGGTCAGAGGCAGCTTCAGATATAAACACTGAACTAAAGAAGCATGTCTGATAATTATTTAATCGGCTCTGATTAAACAACAACTTCCGATTCGATGCGCAAAATGTAGCATCCATGCTAGCTCTGTAAACAAACAAGCCGGCTGATGAGACGTTACGTCTTTTACTGCGCATGCGTGTCACATCAGTGCTGTGTAGCGTTCACACAGGAGTCTGATGCAGGTCACATTTAAAATGTAATGTGAACGTTCACACAAAAAGATCGGATTTTTTTCAAAAAATCGGAACTGAGCATTAAGACCTGCAGTGTGAACGTAGCCTTTGTCGATATTCTGTTAATGTCGAAAAACACAGTTTTGCAACTTCGATGTTTCTATTAAGTAAGAAATGCTATTAAAGTCACGCGTGAATACGTTTGTTCTCGCGATAAGTCATTACAAACATGGCGGCGATGAATGTAAACAAATAGCATGTTACTACTGTGACACTAGCGCTCATGATCAGAGGAGACGTCGGCGTCTTTTATCGAGGCTTTCCAGAGACAAGTCCCTACTTGGGAGCGGCTACGTATGCTGTGTTTTTAGGAAATTGTAGTCGGTGAGTTTACTATTTTATACTAATTCTGTGATATTACTACTATTTCTACTTCCTGTTATGTTCTTCGTCGTTTTTGCCAGTAGAAACAGACGGTTGTTGATCACGTGACTCCCGTGATGCGAAAAAAGTGTTTCCATTGCAGTTTTGCGAAAAAAACCAATTTAGCTACGGCCGAAAAATCACCTCATCCTAGCGCAAAAACATTTTGTCGAAAAACGTAATTTTTTTCCAAATTAACGTGCTTCCATTGAGCAGATTTATTTTCTAAATTCTAATTTGCCCATTTTCATGGTCAATGGAGACGCAGCTGCGAGACGGGATTCACGTGATCAACAACCGGCTGTTTCTATTGGCGAAAAAGACGATGACGAAGAAGATAACAGGAAGTAGAAGTAGTAGTAATATCACAGAAGTAGTATAAAATAGTAAACTCACCGGCCATCCCTAAGTAGAAGTAGTAGTAATATCACAGAAGTAGTATAAAATAGTAAACTCACCGACTACAATGTCCCAAAAACACAGCACACGTAGCCGCTCCCAAGTAGGGACTTGTCTCTGGAAAGCCTCGATAAAAGACGCCGACGTCTCCTCTGATGATGACGCTAGTGTCGCAGTAGCAACATGCTATTTGTTTACATTCATCGCCGCCATGTTTGTAATGACTTATCGTGAGAACAAACGTATTCACGTGACTTTAATAGCATTTCTTACTTCATGGAAACACTGCAGTTGCGAAACTGTGTTTTTTCGACATTAACAGAATAGCAACAAAGTTTTACGCACATTTGCGATGGAAACGCAGTTAGTGACAGCAGGTAGGACGGATCAGGTCATCACTTTCTGGTAACGAGGTCACTTCCTGTTCTTGTTTTCAGCAAATAAAGGAACAGTTTTTATTTTTAGCTGCAACAGAGAGAATTAGAGTATCTAAAAGGTGCTCAAGCACTAAACCTTTTCTGTTTATAGTTTTTTATAAAAACTCATTAAAACATCAGAATGTTCAGTTTGATCAGGAGCTTCGGCCATTACATCACTTCCTGTTTGCTTCTTCAATAAAAGGTTTCACTACACTCTGGTGGATTCTGTCCCTTTTTTAAATGTTTTCATCAAAGTCTAAAAACTGATATTTAGTTCATTCTTTTGTCTTTTTCCAGTCTGATAAATCCATTAAACTACGATTCTTTCTGGTCGAATGCAAACATGACGAACTGCACGGTGACTGCAGGTGAGCTCAGCTTTACGTCTTCCTGGTTTTCGTACGTCGTTTGTTTGTGAGACGAGTTGTTTTGTTCTCTGCAGAGAACGCGGTCGGCGTGGCGCAGCAGCTCGCTAACTTCACCAAGAACAGCCTCTCCAGCGAGGAGGTGGGACCGAGGAACCCTGAAAGTCCAAACAAAAAACCCTGCGTCCAGGTAGACCCTGACTGACCCACCCGTCCTCTGTCCCTCTGTCCCTAGGTGTCTCACGTGGTGACGAAGGTGCAGGAGCTGGTCAACGTGGCCAGGATCGACATGGCGGTCGCTGAGACCGTGGTCCACATCATGTCCAACGTCATGTTCAGCGCCGACAAGCCGCCGGTGCCCACCTCCAACAGGTGTGCTCCCCTGGTGGTCCTAAAGTTTGGTCCGGTTTGTCTCCAGGTTCAGTCAGGTGACGTCTCTGTCTCTGCCTCCTCCTCAGGGCTCTGAAGGCTGTCGAAGACTTGGCTCAGAAGGTGGAGTTTGAGGGTCCGTCCATCAACATCTCCTCCAGGAACCTGGCTCTGGGGGTCCTGACCCTCAACGCCTCCACCTTCAGCGGGACCTCCTTCAGCGCCTTCCTGCCTGCCAACTCCACCGACCCAAAGGTACCACCGTGGACCGTCCTCCACCTGAAGACGTTCTTCACGTCCCCCTTTTCTTTTCATCTCACTGCATTTTTTTTATCTTCTCGTTTCTCCTCCGTCAGATTGGGTTTGAGCTAACGGCTAACCCGTTAGCTCAGGTGACGCTCCCCGGCTCGCTGCTGTCCGGCGTGCCTCTGAGCGAGCTGGACTCTCTGACCAGGATCAACTTCATGTTCTTCAGCAGCACCAACCTGTTCCAGGTGAGGAGAAGTCCTGAGCGTCCTCAGAGGAGGCTGGGCTGACGGGAGCTTTTTACTGATTGGTTTCCTGGTTCTGTTGCAGAAGGAGCAGGACAGCTTGTCTCTGAACAGCTACGTGGTGGCGAGCAGCGTGGGCAACCTGTCCATCAGAGACCTGAAGGACCCGGTGAAGATCCAGATCTCCCACCTGCAGGAACAGGTACCGAGGTTCTGAGTCTTCTGCTCCTATTTCCACCACAGTTTAGTTAAAATAAATATTTTCTCATAATTATGTTTAAATGAAGCCTGCCTGTTGGTTAAAATCAGCTTCTGCAGCTTTGAGCTGAAAATCTGTCAAATCAGATTGTGTATGTGGATATTTCTATATTTAATTGACAGGTTTCATCAAAGAGGAAGTGCATGTTCTGGGACTTCAGCATGAACGGTGAGTCTGTCTGCATCAAAGTAGCAAAAAGCTAGTTAAAGGTAGCAAAAACCTAGTTCAAAGTGGCAAAAACCTAATAAAAACTGGTTAAAAAAATGAAAAGTGGCAAAAAAGCTAGTTAAAAGTAGCAAACAGCTAGTTAAAAGTAGCAAACAGCTAGTTAAAAGTAGCAAACAGCTAGTTAAAAGTAGCAAACAGCTAGTTAAAAGTAACAAAAGGCTAGTTAAAAGTAACAAAAAGCTAGTTAAAAGTGGCAAAAAGCTAGTT
>NW_013952581.1:382769-384084 GCF_001266775.1 Austrofundulus limnaeus | reverse complement strand
GTTAAAAGTGGAATAAGCTAGTTAAAGGTAACAAAAAGCTAGTTAAAAGTGGCAAAAAGCTAGTTTAAAGTAACAAAAGGCTAATTTAAAGTAACAAAAAGCTAGTTAAAAGTGGAAAAAGCTAGTTAAAGGTAACAAAAAGCTAGTTAAATGTGACAAAAAGCTAGTTAAAAGTAACAAAAAGCTAGATAAAGTGGCAAAAAATTAAAAAATGGCAAAAAAAAGCTAGTTAAAGGTGGAATAAGCTAGTTAAAGGTAACAAAAAGCTAGTTAAAAGGGGCAAAAAGCTAGTTTAAAGTAACAAAGGCTAGTTTAAAGTAACAAAAAGCTAGTTAAAAGTGGAAAAAGCTAGTTAAAGGTAACAAAAAGCTAGTTAAATGTGACAAAAAGCTAGTTAAATGTGACAAAAAGCTAGTTAAAAGTAACAAAAAGCTAGTTAACAGTGACAAAAAGCTAGTTAAAAGTAGCAAACAGCTAGTTAAAAGTAGCAAACAGCTAGATAAAGTGGCAAAAAATAAAAAATGGCAAAAAAAAGCTAGTTAAAAGTGGAAAAAGCTAGTTAAAGGTAACAAAAAGCTAGTTAAAAGTGGCAAAAAGCTAGTTTAAAGTAACAAAAAGCTAGTTAAAAGTGGCAAAAGGCTAGTTTAAAGTAACAAAAAGCTAGTTAAAAGTGGAAAAAGCTAGTTAAAGGTAACAAAAAGCTAGTTGAAAGTAACAAAAAGCTAGTTAACAGTGACAAAAAGCTAGTTAAAAGTAGCAAACAGCTAGTTAAAAGTGGCAAAAAATGAAAAGTGGCAAAAAAAATCCAGTTAAAAGTGGAAAAAGCCAGTTAAAGGTAACAAAAAGTTAGTTCAAAGTAACAAAAACCTAGTTAAAAGAGGCAAAAAGCTAGTTAAAGGTGGCAAAAAGCTAGTTAAAATGAGCTAAAAGCTAGTAAATGGCAAGCTAAAACTAGCAAAAAAGCTTGTTAAAAGTGGTCAAAAGCTATTTGAAAGTGGCAAAATGCTAATTACTAGTAGGCAAAAGCGTGTTGCAAGTAGACTGACAGATTTCATCAAAGAGGACGTGCATGTTCTGGGACTTCAGCATGAACAGTGAGTCTGTCTGCATCAGCACACCTGTCAGGTAAAACAAGGACTCTGTGGTACCTGTGACCCTCTCAGCTGGTCCAGGTGTGCCAACAAGTTCACCTGCTGAGATTTTAAAACATAGACCAATATCTGCGTTTTGACTCCCACCACCCACTGGAACACAAGTTAGGAGTGATCAGGACTCTGTACCACAGAGCAGACAGTGTCCCTACAAACCCAGGAGC
>NW_013952581.1:376166-381306 GCF_001266775.1 Austrofundulus limnaeus | reverse complement strand
TTTTGGGGTTTGAAAGCTACTGGGACATCATGTTTAGAAAATAAACGTCTCAGTTTCTCTGAAACACACGCAACACCCGTTTTCAGTTGTCCCCCTCCTACAGTGCAGCTATTGCCAGTATCACTCCACCCCCTGTTAACAATAGGTGTTAATTAGGTGTCAATGATAGCCATGTGATGTGAGTATCAGTCACATGGAGGCAGTGCTTAAAAGCCTGAATTTTGTCTGAAACTCTCAGACTGAAGAAGTCTCTTGGAGGAGAGACGAAACGTTTCATTAGAGAAGAACCGTCCAGAAAACCTATACAATTTTTTTTCCTTTTGATTTTTTACCTGGATTACTGAGATGCATCAGGACACCTTTTAAAACATACTTTTATTTAGCTCACAACAAAAATCTTTCATAAAACTCCCAAAAAGAGCTATCAAAATAAACCTTCCTGATTTTATTTTTTATTTCAGAGGGCAGGATTTTTATATTTGAAACTAGATTTTTTATTTTTTTTTTTAGAACTGGAGTCATCTTATAAAAGTGAAAACTTAGATTTGTTGTAAAATAATTGTTTTGATCCAATTGTAATGTGTTTGTTTCACCACCAGAGGGCAATGGAGGCTGGAACGACCGCGGCTGCAGCGTCTCCAGAGAATCCAGCAGCAACAGAACCGTCTGTCTCTGTGACCACCTGACCCACTTCGGCATCCTGATGGTGAGATTCAAACGTTTATTTTTAGTTCTAGATTTCACCTTTAAAGATCCAAACTGGTTTTGTTTTTGGTTTGGACCTCATCAAAACCTAGCTGAGCCTCCGATTGGCTCCTTGAGTCCAACGTTCAACCAATCATTGCTCTTCTTGAATCACCTGAGCAGCTAAATCTGTAGAACAAGTCGTGACTTCCTGTTTCACCCAGTGGCTTGTGGGTAATGCAGTTTATAAGCTTCAGCTGCATGTCTCTGTGTTTGTCTCCATGTCTCTGTGTTTGTCTCCATGTCTCTGTGTTTGTGTCTCTGTGTTTGTCTCCATGTCTCTGTGTTTGTGTCTCTGTGTTTGTCTCCATGTCTCTGTGTTTGTCTCCATGTCTCTGTGTTTGTCTCCATGTCTCCGCAGGACGTGTCTCTGACGTCCTCCCAGATCGATCAGAAGAATGAACAGATCCTCACCTTCCTTTCCTACATCGGCTGCGGCGTGTCGGCCATCTGCTGCGCAGCCACGCTGCTCACCTACATCGCCTTCGAGTGAGTCTTTGTTCTCAGGTCCAGGTTCCCTCTGAGGTCCTGGACCTGAAGCTGGACTCTGCCCTCCTGCAGGAACCTGAGGCGAGACTACCCATCTAAGATCCTGATGAACCTGAGCGCGTCGCTGCTGTTCCTGAACCTGGTGTTCCTGCTGGACGGCTGGTTGGCGGGCCTGAACAGGAGCGAGGGGCTCTGCATGTCGGCCGCCGTGTTCCTGCACTACTTCCTGCTGACCTCCTTCACCTGGATGGGCCTGGAGTCGGTCCACATGTACATCGCCCTGGTCAAAGTCTTCAACACCTACATCCGCCGATACATCCTCAAGTTCTGCATTGTAGGCTGGGGTGAGCCCAAACCCATCTGAAAATACTTTTATTCAGACTTTGTTGTTAGATTTACACTCTAACTCAGGATTGAAAAGTAAAGACTAGCCAAAAATGGCAAAAATCTAGCTGAGTGGCAAAAAGCTAGTTAAAAGTAGCAACAGGCTAGCTAAAAGTGATAAAAAATTAGCTAAAAATGGCAGATACCTAAAAGTAGCAAAATTAGCTATGAGTGATATAAAGTTAGTTAAAAGTGACAAAAAGTTTATTAAAAGTAGCGAAAGGCTAGCTAAAACTAGCAAAAACCTAGTTAAAAGTGGCAACAGGCTAGCTAAGTGTGGTAAAAACTAGCTAAAAGTGGCAAAAGTGAGTTAAAATTAGCAGAAAGCTAGTGAAAGGTAGCAAAAACTAGTTAAAAGTGGCAAAAAGCTTAAACTAGCTAAAAATAGCATAAATCAAATTAAAAGTGTCAAAAAAACTGGCTAATAGTAGCAAAAAGCTAGAGAAAGGTAGCAAAAAGCTAGTCAAAAGTGAAAAAAGCTTGTTAAAAGTAGCAAAAATCTCCTTAAAAGTGGCAAAAAACTAATTTAAAGTGGCAAAAAACTAGCTAATAGTAGCAAAAAGCTAGTTAAAAGTAGCAAAAAGCTAGAGAAAGTTAGCAAAAAACTTGTCAAAAGTGGCAAAAAGCTAGTTAAATGTGGCAAAAAGCTAGTTAAAAGTGGCAAAGTGCTAGTTAAGAGTGGTAAAAACTAGCTAAAAGTGGCAAAAAGTGAGTTAAAATTAGCAGAAAGCTAGTGAAAGTTATGAAAAGCTAGTTAAAAGTGGCAAATAGCTTAAGCTAGCTAAAAGTAGCATAAATCTAATTAAAAGTGCCAACAAACTTGCTAATAGTAGCAAAAAGCCAGACAAAGTTAGCAAAAAGCTAGTCAAAAGTGACAAAAAGCTGGTTAAAAGTAGCAAAAAGCTACTTAAAAGTGGCAAAAAACTAATTAAAAGTAGCAAAAACAACTAGCTAATAGTAGCAAAAAGCTAGTTAAAAGTAGTAAAAAGCTAGAGAAAGTTAGCAAAAAACTAGTCAAAAGTGGCAAAAGGCTAGTTAAAAGTAGCAAAAAACTAGTCAAAAGTGGCAAAAGGCTAATTAAAAGTGGCAAAAAACTAGCTAATAGCAGCAAAAAGCTAGTTAAAAGTAGCAAAAAGCTAGTTAAAAGTGGCAAAAGGCTAGTTGGAATGCACAAAAAGCTAGTTAAAAGTGCTAAAAAGCTAGTCAAAAGTAGCAAAAAGCTAGGTAAAAGGGCTAAAAAAACTAGTTGAAAGCGGCAAAAGGGTGAAAAGTGGCAAAAAAAGTAATTCAAAGTGGCAAAAACCTAGTTAAAATTTGCAAAAACCTAGCAAAAGGCAAGCTAAAACTAGCAAAAAAGCTAGTTAAAAGTAGCAAACAGCTAGTTAAAAGTGGCAAAAAATTAAAAATGGCAAAAAAAAAGCTAGTGGTCAAAAGCTAATTACTAGTAGCAAAAAGCTAATTAAAAGTAGGCAAAAGCTAGTTACAAGTAGCAAAAGGTTAGCTAAATGTTAAAGCAGTATAAAGCTGGATCCTGTCTGTTCTTGTTGCAGGTCTTCCTGCGGTTCTGGTCGGGATCGTCGTTGCAGTGAATAAAAACTTTTATGGTGTTCTGGAGAACAGCAAAGACGATTTGGCCAGAATGTGAGTCAGAACCAGAACCAGAAGAACCTCAGTGATGATCTGTGTGACGTAGGAAAATCAAAATTAATATTTTTATTGATCAGTTTAGATTCTGAAAACAGGAAACTAGAATATAAAGAGTTTATACCCTGGATCTGTCTGATGGGTTCAGGTCTGATGGGTTCAGGTCTGATGGGTTCAGGTTCTGTGTGGGTCTGATGGGTTCTGTCTGTTGCCAGGTGCTGGATCAGGGACCGGGCTGTGTTCTACTCCACCTGCGTGGGTTATTTCTGCCTGGTGTTCCTGCTGAATGTGGCCATGTTCATCGTGGTCATGATGCAGATCTGCGGTCGGAACGGGAAACGCAGCAACAGAACTCTGCGGGAGGAGGTCCGGTTCTGCCTCAGCTCTCATGCTTTTAGCAGAACTTTGATGTTGCTGCGACTCTGAACACGGTTTCACCTCGGAGCTAAGATCAGGTCTCTCTGCTGTGGTCCAGGTCCTCAGGAACCTGCGGAGCGTGGTCAGCCTCACCTTCCTGCTCGGGATGACGTGGGGCTTCGCTCTGTTCGCCTGGGGGCCCGTCTACCTCACCTTCACCTACCTGTTCACCATCTTCAACTCGCTGCAAGGTGACCAAAACAAAACACTTTTTATTCTCAGGAGAAAATAAAACCGTTTCAAAATAAAACTCATGGAAACACTTCAAAATAAGAGTCTGTTTAACATCCAGATTTATTCATATTAAATTTGAGTTCTTCTCGGCAGGACTCTTCATCTTCATCTTCCACTGCGCTCTGAAGGAGAACGTGCAGAAGCAGTGGAGGCGGAGCCTGTGCTGCGGCCCCTACAGGCTCTCAGATAACTCAGGTACGGTTCCGTCAGCAGGTCCGTCCTCCGGGCCGCTCCTCGGCTCTCAGACCGGCAGAGGAGCAGCTCAGAGAGACGTTATTAAAAGTTGGAGCCCGGTGGTTCTGCAGCTCAGAAAACCGATAAACACAGAAGGTTCTGGATCTTCTGTGGGTCTGACTTTATCCTGAAAACATTTCATTTCCTGGAAATGAAATTGTCAGAAGAGAAGCACGTAACGCCATCACGCGTTAAATCTAACCGTGCACGTCACTGAAGAGATGTTTGCTACAGTCAGCGATGGCGAAAATAGGATGATTTTTTTTATATAACTTGGAGTTAGCATGCTAATGCACATAGCGGTGCTGCGAGGAAAAGTGTCCCCCAGTGGCCACGACGAAACGTTGCGAACGTGTTCCGGCTATTTAAACCGGTATGTCTGGTATGCAGAAAATTCATATAATAACAAAAATAAAAACCGATATTTGGCAAAAATAAAGCTAGTTAAAAGTGGAAAAAGCTAGTTAAACGTGACAAAAAACTAGTTAAAAATGACAAAAATCTAGTTAAAAGTAACAAAAAGCTAGTTAAACATAACAAAAAGCTAGTTAAAAGTGACAAAAAACTAGTTAAAAGTGACAAAAATCTAGTTAAAAGTGACCAAAAGCTAGTTAAAAGTGGAAAAGGCTAGTTAAACGTGACAAAAAACTAGTTAAAAATGACAAAAATCTAGTTAAAAGTAACAAAAAGCTAGTTAAACGTAACAAAAAACTAGTTAAAAGTGACAAAAATCTAGTTAAAAGTGACCAAAAGCTAGTTAAAAGTGGAAAAGGCTAGTTAAAAATAACAAAAAGCTAGTTAAAAGTAACAAAAAGCTAGTTAAAAGTAACAAAAACCTAGTTAAAAGTGACAAAAAGCTAGTTAAAAGTGTCAAAAAGCTAGTTAAAAGTGACAAAAAGCTAGTTAAAAGTGGAAAAGGCTAGTTAAAAGTAACAAAAAGCTAGTTAAAAGTGACAAAAAGCTAGTTAAAAGTAGCAAACAGCTAGTTAAAAGT
>NW_013952581.1:372848-373735 GCF_001266775.1 Austrofundulus limnaeus | reverse complement strand
ATTTGTAAATAAAAATGTTAAAATAAACAATATTATAAAATTATAATATATTTATATACAATTTGTAAATAAAAATGTTAAAATAAACAATATTATAAAATTATAATATATTTATATACAATTTGTAAATAAAAATGTTAAAATAAACAATATTATAAAATTATAATATATTTATATACAATTTGTAAATAAAAATGTTAAAATAAACAATATTATAAAATTATAATATAATTATATACAATTTATAAATAACAACTTAAAAATAAACAAATTTTAAAAATAATATATCTTCTTTTGTGAAATTTACAAGGAAAACTGGCGCCAAACCACCTGGGAAGATCCCAGGGTCGTTCTGCAGGGCTACCTTTTCACAGCCCATTTTCATTCAATGTCTGCCGTGATTCAGAATGATTGACAGGCGTCTAGCCACGCCCCCTCGGTTTGCGGCTCATTGGGGCTAATTCTGTTCAGCCCAGGATCAGCCCAAAGCCACAAGATTCAGCCATTTAGGGTGGACGTACAAAAACGTGCCTCCAGTGTGAATGTCTGTGGGCGTGGTTGAGTAGATATGAAGCGAGCAGCATTTATGTCAAGAAATGGAGGCGCTAAACAACTTAGCTAAGTTTCTTAAAACAAAAAAAGTGTTTTAGACCAGAACACACCAGGAGAAGCTTAAAGTTAAAGAGCTTGGACCCGATCTGCTGGATATGAAAAGCAGCAGAGCAAAGACAGAGGGAGAGTTTCTCTCCATTATTTTCCAAGAACTGGATTAGCAACAGGCTAAGCTAACTGCTTTTAGCGAGGCTAATGGTTTGTTTTGATWCATTGYSWCATTTTTAAAGCATCAGGATCTGACCCAGCATGGATTTAAACAGGTAAGAAAAAAG
>NW_013952581.1:368900-371262 GCF_001266775.1 Austrofundulus limnaeus | reverse complement strand
TATGCTTTTAATCATAGTAGTGCTATAATATAGTTATGCTTTTAATCATAGTAGTGCTATAATATAGTTATGCTTTTAATCATAGTAGTGCTATAATATAGTTGTGCTTTTAATCATAGTATAATATAGTTATATTGTTTCATAATTGTTAACACAGCTTTAAATAAATAAATATAATATTAGTGCTATAATATAGTTGTGCTTTTAATCATAGTATAATATAGTTATATTGTTTTATAATTGTTAACACAGCTTTAAATAAATAAATATAATATAATACCTTAGAGGTGCAGCAATTTGTTGTTAATAAATGAACGTGTGTATTCATAACTTCAGTTGTTTTCTGTATATTGAATATTATAAAGTTCACTTGTAGCCATCTCCATACTGAATTAAATTTGTGCATTTGTTTTTTTATGTTTGTGACATCATCTTGAGGCGTTCACAAGCATCTGATCAGAGCTGCAGGCAGACAGGTTCCTGCAGGTCTCCAGTTCACCACAATGGAGGCTGCAGTGCTGAACTGGACCAAGCTAAACATTGAACAGGTTTTTATGAGGTCAGGAGCTGCAGTGGTGCTGTGGAGCTCTTCATGGAGAACAATCTGCATCTTCAGAGACTGTGAGTCTGCTGAAGATCCTCATCACATCTCCTCTGACCACAGCTGAATCTGAGAGGAGCTGAACACTGAAGACAATCCAGACTTTCCTCAGGTTCAACATCACATCTCACTGCACTGACCATGCTCTACAAGAATCTGGTTAAAACATCCCTGAATTTAACCAGAGTCATGAAGAAATTTGCTTCTCAATAACAGAAGAGCAAAATTTATGTACTAAAAATAAAACACTACATGACATTGTAATGCTGTTTTATTATTGTCATTTGTTTAATAAATACACTGGCGTGATACAACTTAGTACATGTTTGATTGCTTTTTGGGATACGTCTATTTTAGAGTTGTAGCCCAACTTGGAGAAAATGTCACCAGCCGCCACTGGTGATAGTGTTAGCATCAGAGAGGCTAACTTCATCTGTTAATGTTGCATTTTAATTAAATGATTCAGAACATCTCATACAGCCCTCAGGACCTGACCCGGGACAAGACTGACTGAAACCAGAGCCGTTCCAGGTGTGACTGGCAGGTAACTCCTGTGTTTGTGTTGCAGACTGGAGTAAAACGGCCACCAACAACACCAAGAAGGTGAGCTCAGATCACCTGGGCAAGTCCCTGTCCTCCAGCTCCTTCGGCTCCGGAACCATCAACTGGACCTCCAAGGCCAAAGCTACGCTAACACCGTTCTCCAAACGGCTTCGAAACACAGGTGAGACAGACAGGTAATGAAAGCAGACAGGTAAAAGAAGACAGATAGGTGAGAGACATGTAAAGAACCTAGACAGGTGAGACAGACAGGTGAAACACAGACAGGTGAAGACAGACGGGTGAGACACAGACAGGTGAAGACAGACGGGTGAGACACAGACAGGTGAAGACAGACGGGTGAGACACAGACAGGTGAGACAGGTGAGACAAAGACAGGTGAGAGAGAGGCAGGTAAAGACAGACAGGTGAGACACAGACAGGTGAGACACAGACAGGTGAGAGAGAGACAGGTAAAGACAGACAGGTGAGACACAGACAGGTGAGACACAGACAAGTAAAGACAGACAGGTGAGACACAGACAGGTGAGACACAGACAAGTAAAGACTGACAGGTGAGACAGAGACAGGCGAGACACAGACAGGTGAGACAGATAGGTGAGACACAGACAAGTAAAGACTGACAGGTGAGACAGAGACAGGTGAGACACAGACAAGTGAGACAGACAGATGAGACACAGACAGGTAAAGACAGACAGGTGAGACACAGACAGGTAAAGACAGACAAGTGAGACACAGACAGGTTAGACACAGACAGGTGAGACAGACAGGTGAGACACAGACAGGTAAAGACAGACAGGTGAGACATAGACAGATAAAGACACAGACAGGTTAGACACTGACAGGTAAAGACAGACAGGTGAGACAAAGACAGGTAAAGACAGACAAGTGAGACAGAGAAAAATGAGACAGACAGGTAAAGACAGACAGGTGAGACAGAGACAGGTGAGACACAGACAAGCAAAGACAGACAGGTGAGACAGAGACAGGCAAGACATAGACAGGTGAGACAGATAGGTGAGACACATACAAGTAAAGACAGACAGGTGAGACACAGACAGGTAAAGACAGACAGGTGAGACACAGACAGGTAAAGACAGACAGGTGAGACAAAGGTAAAGACAGACAGGTGAGACACAGACAGGTAAAGACAGACAGGTGAGACACAGACAGGTAAAGACAGACAGGTGAGACACAGAC
>NW_013952581.1:366145-368148 GCF_001266775.1 Austrofundulus limnaeus | reverse complement strand
ACAAGTAAAGACAGACAGGTGAGACACAGACAGGTAAAGACAGACAGGTGAGACTCAGACAGGTGAGACAAAGATAGGTGAGACACAGACAGGTAAAGACACAGACAGGTGAGACACAGACAGGTAAAGACAGACAGGTGAGACATAGACAGGTAAAGACACACAGGTGAGACACAAACAGGTAAAGACAGACAGGTGAGACACAGATAGGTGAGACACAGACACGTAAAGACAGACAAGTGAGACAAAGGTAAAAACAGACAGGTGAGACACAGACAGGTGAGACACAGACAGGTAAAGACAGACAGGTGAGACACAGACAGGTAAAGACAGACAGGTGAGACAAAGGTAAAGACAGACAGGTGAGACACAGACAGGTAAAGACAGACAGGTGAGACACAGACAGGTAAAGACAGACAGGTGAGACACAGACAGGTAAAGACAGACAGGTGAGACAAAGGTGAAGACAGACAGGTGAGACACAGACAGGTAAAGAGACAGGTGAGACACAGACAGGTAAAGAGACAGGTGAGACACAGACAGGTGAGACACAGACAGGTAAAGAGACAGGTGAGACACAGACAGAGACAGACAGGTGAGACACAGACAGGTAAAGACAGACAGGTGAGACAGGCAGGTGTTGAAGTTGTGACGTTGTCCTCTGTGTCTGCTGTGCAGAAACCTCCAAGCATTAACAGGACCTCAGGATCCAGGTAAACATAAACCGGGTCAGAACTGCTTCTGGTGTTGCTCAGAATGTTTCTGGTTCCAGAACCTCTGAAGGGTCTCGGGTTCTTGTTGGGCACGGGTCCTGCAGACGTTTTGGGAACCTGTTGCTGTGGGTGTGTTTGTGATTGGCTGGTTGCTGTGACGTCACTTCCTGTTTCCAGCCTGAGACGCTCTGAGGAGGAGCAGGTTCTGTTTGTGAATTAGATCCTAAACCTAAACTCCACCCTCCTGGAGCGTCCCGGGCTTACGAAACGAGCGCACCTTCTCCAGCTAACACTGGTTCTGCTTCCTGAGCGGTTTGGGTTTTTGTTAACAAGCTAACGGTTCTTTGGCTCAGATCATTTGAGTTTGTTTGTTCGAATTAACACAAACATTCAGGTGATCATCAGCAGGTGAGTCTGAAAAATGAGACGGCTGAGGGTCACCTGTCAGAGGAAATAATGGAAGAATTTCAAAATAAAGTTCCTGAATAAAAGAGAGGAACCATGCTGCCTGCTATCAGCTCACAGTTTAAAAGCCTGCCTCTCTGATGCTATAGGGGTGCATTAGTGCCTCTGACACTCAAGTTAAACTTGTTGAAAATAAATTTAAAATATTTAAATATTTTAAATGTTTCTTTGTTTCTCGGCTGCAGATAAATGTTTCCCCAACCAGAACACCCCGGCGTCCATCTTCTCCTCTTCATCATCCTCAGACACGGAGCCTAACTCCTCCTCTTCCTCGTCTTCCTCCATCCTCCCCGTCAGCCAGATGATCAACAAGGTCAAAGGTTACTGCTCCACCCGCACCGACAACTTCTACAAGAACATCATCATGTCCGACAGCTTCACCAACTGCACCCGCCTCTGATGGGAGGGGGGACTTTGGACCGGTTCAGGAGGTTCTGGACCTCACTGTCCGATATTTGACCCGGTCTGTCTCCTGTAAATAGTTTGGACTTTTCTTCAGACATTTTGTTTCGTTTTTTTTTTTTTTTATCTTTATCATCGGGATCCAGAGGAGGAGACTCTGAGAAACTAAAAGTTTCAGAACCTCCTGGTTCAGATCCAGATCCAGGTCTGGGTCCTGGTCCGTCCAGAAGAAGAGCGCCGCCTTCAGCCGTCCATCTCTCTTTCTGTTAAATATGAACTCTTTGTAGTTTTTCTAGAGAAAATCCAGAGTTTCATTAAAGTTTCACTCTTTTTCTGAGTTTAAAGGATCCATGATTAGTTGTAACATTAGACTTTATTTGATAAACATATATTTTAACTGTAAAATAAAGACTGAAAAAATAC
>NW_013952581.1:363108-365670 GCF_001266775.1 Austrofundulus limnaeus | reverse complement strand
GGTGGATATAGCTCGCTAGCAGCCTCACACCAAGGACCTATCCACGTCATCATTTACCCAGAATGCTTTGCGTGTAAATAAAATGGCCCCGTCCGTGTTAAAATATATTTTTAAACTTTTAGTTTAAAAATGATAAAAACTAAACATCCTACAGTATTTTTACAGTCTTTATTTTCACAGTTAAAATATATGTTTATTAAATAAAGTCTAATGTTACAACTAATCATGGATCCCTTTAAAGAAACAAAAAGCAGAACCTGCTGTCCAACTGTGGACAGGTGAGGACAGGTGAGGACAGGTGAGGGGACATAGTGACTTATTTTTATGATGAAAAATTCTGGATTATTTTCTGAAGTTTCTGTCCTCTTTTCCTGTCTTCTGTCTGTTTCGTGTCCCTCTGTCCTCAGCAGCTGACTCTTTTTTTTTTTTTTAGTGAATCAGATCAGAGACATTTTTCTGAATAATTTAACGCTTTAATTCTTGACTTTTCAAAATAAAAGTCTTTTTGTTTCCTGTGTGCCGCTCCGAGGACGACCCGACAAAACCGTCCGACCCGACCCAGCTGCAGAACCGAAACCAGCTTTTCAATACTGTGACATGAAAACCGATCTTTCTGGTTTCCTCTGAGGACGGGTCCACCTGGGTCCATCAGCTGATGGGGCAAATATTTGTGAATGAATCGAATCAGAACCGGACTCAGACTCTGCTTCACGTGTTTGAAGTGAAGGTTCTGTTCGTGTGTTTGGATCAGAACCAGCAGCAGTTTACCTTGTCTAAAGATAAAATAAATTTACTTCATCGTCAAAAATTTAGAAAAAAAGCCTCCAGATTTAAATAAAAACTGTTTTTAATCAGTTTTATTTATTGTAACTTTAGAAACGGAACCTGGAGCGAACAGAACCTGCGTTTATTGAATCTTTGTAGCAATAAAATCTGACCCGTTTCATCTTTAAATAAAACGTTTTGTTTCTACAGATTTCAGATTTTATTTCATGTTTCTGTTTTTCAATGTGAAGCTTTATTATTGCTGAAGATTTTGACTAAAAACTGCTGAAGAAACTGAACGTGAGCCGAAATGTTTCATTAGCTGGACATTTAAAGTTCACTGAAAACAGGAGAATAAAAGCAGCCGAACATCAGAAATGTAGCTGAGTTTAAGCTTCGATTAGCATTCAGCTGGTGTTGGGGATTGCTCTCGGCTACTAAAAGACCTAACTTTAGCTCGTACCTAAAAACAACTTATGGCCAATTCTGCTTTAGCGTTGGCAGCCATCTTGGATTTCTGGTTAACCAAGTTTATCCAGTTTAGTTTCTCTGCTGCTGAAACATGATGACTTTGGACTTAAGATTCTGGTTTAACCCCAGATCCTCCAGGACCAGGACTGGGCTTCTCTGTTTTAAAGGTTCAGATCCAGACGGTTTGGACCTGGACCTGGAGCTGAGGTTCTGATGTTGATCCAGCAGGGTCAGGTCCAGGAGTGGAGTATGCGGTCGGAGAGGCACGCATCGGTCTGACCGCCGGGAGCCCGGGACGTGTTTTGTTATCTCAGTGAGGAGGAAGAATGTCTCACTCTGCCCACAAGAACAACAAACCCCCCTGAGACCCAAGGCCTGCCAGCCCCTGCTTTGTTCTGGTTCTGACCCAGGTTCAGTTTCAGGCTGGAACTAAAGTCTGCGTCCATCAAAACAAGCCGAAGGAAGGTAAAACACAGAATTTATTCTTGTTTTTCAAACAATTCATCTTTTATTTATTCATCCTAAAAACTGAGAACTGATTCAGGTTTTTGATCTCTTGAGTTCTTCTTTAGGTTCTCCTCGGTCCAGTTCAGGTTCTCCTCGGTCCAGTCCAGGTTCTGCTCAGACGTGTGGTCGGGTCATAAATCTGAAAAATGTAGGAACTCTGTTGTGCTGGACCAGGAGCTGAAGCTCTAAGATCAGGTTTCTCCATGTGGTTAACACTCGGCAAGAACCAACCCAAAGAATCAGAACTGAGCCAAAGAATCAGAACCAGAGCCAAAGAATCAGAACTGAGTCAAAGAATCAGAACTGAGCCAAAGAATCAGAACTGAGCCAAAGAATCAGAACTGAGCCAAAGAATCAGAACTGAGCCTAAGAATCAGAACTGAGTCAAAGAATCAGAACTGAGCCTAAGAATCAGAACTGAGCCTAAGAATCAGAACTGAGCCAAAGAATCAGAACTGAGTTTAAGGCTGTGTCCAAAACAACAGGACGGGTCCTCCGAAGGTCGAATTTGTCGGCCACATACGTCAGCGCCGCGATGAAGGACGTCCAAAACCGAAGACTCCTCCGATGCGGCCAACAAATACGTCCTTCTTTTTCCCTGATTTGAAGGACAGGTCTGATGGATCCTTCCCAGCCCAGCGTATCCCATAATGCATTGCGGCCCGATCGGAGATTTTTTTATGCTAGTAATGGCGGACGAAGCGAGAGAAAAGAATACATTTTAAATAAAAAATATGGTGATTTAAAAATTTAAAAAAATTAGCGGTTGTAATTCTAATACTTTTATTATTTGTATGGACGTGTTTTAAAATATTTTTT
>NW_013952581.1:355379-361747 GCF_001266775.1 Austrofundulus limnaeus | reverse complement strand
ATATTGCACCTTTCAAAACACAGTTACAAAGTGCTTTAATCAAAACACATAAGAACATAGCACAAATAAAACTAAAACATGCAAAAGTCAATTAAAAACCATCTCATAATATGTTTTTAAAAGAGATTTAAAAGAGGACAATGAAGAAGCTTGTCTGACAGAAAGTGGCGTGCATTCCTTAAAAGAGGAGCCCTAACAGAAAAGGCTCTATAACCTTCTGTCTTTAGTCTTACTATAAGTAGCGACTGATCCGATGATCTCAGAGGTCGTTGTGGTGTATATGGTGTAAGTAATTCTGAAATATAAGACGGTGCAAGTCCATTCAATGATTTAAAAACTATCAATGCAATCTTAAAATCAATCCTAAAAAACACAGGTAGCCAGTGTAAAGCTAGAACAGGAGTGATATGATCATACTTCTGGGATTTAGTGAGGACTCTAGCTGCTGTATTTTGTACCAATYGGAGGCGTTTAAGGTTTTTACTAGGCAGACCAGCAAACAGAGAATTGCAATCAAGATGACCGAAAATAAAAGCATGAATGAGGGAAGTAGCATCCGCAAATGAGATAACTGATTTTAATTTGGCAATTTTTCTGATGTGATAAAAGCCAGTTTTAACACAATTATTAAAATGTTTAGTGAAGCTCAGATCTGAATCTAGAACCACCCCAAGGTTTCTAGCCTCATGGGAGCAAGTAAAACCTGAAGAATTAAGAATTTGAATTATATGGTCTCTATGAGCCTTAGGACCCAAAACCAGCACCTCCATTTTATTATTGTTTAACAATAAAAAATAATCGGACATCCAGACCTTAATATCAGTAAGACAAGAACTTATGTTTAGAGCAGACAGATCAGAAGGATCAATGGATAAATACTGTATATTTGGGTATTATGGATAAATTATGTATATCTGTTCTACCTTGACACTGTCCAGTAATCATACCTCATGATAACTAGTTTTGGCTGTTTTAATCTATTGTAAATGGTGTCACCACAGTATCATCTGCATAAAAGGGGAAAGAGACATTATATTTGCGAATGATTTGACCCAGAGGTAACATGTAAACAGAAAATAGCAGTGGGCCAAGAACCTAACCTTGTGGAACGCCACAAGTAAGTTTTACCACTTCAGAATAACTGTTACCAATTGATACACAGAAGAACCTATAGATTTAAACCAGTGCAGAGCAGTTCCACTCATTCCCAAAGAATCAGAACCATCCCAAAGAGTCAGAACTGGGCCAAAGAATCAGACCCAAACCCAAAGAATCAGAACCAAACCCTAAGACAGCTTAGGTTTCTCTCTAAAGTGGAGAAAGTTATTTTAAGGCCACAGAATTTAGATTAAAGGGTGTGGTTTGGGTTCAGCTCTGAGACCTGCTGATTCTGAGATCCAGAAGAATTTTTTTACTGGAAATCAAATCTTCGGTCTGAACTTTATGAAATGAAAATGTTTTATTACAGAAACAAAGGAGCCACACTCTCAGACTGGGCCTCAGAACCTGCAGTAACAATTCTGCTGTCAGTGAAGGAATCCTGGATGAATCCTGCTGGATTATCTGCGACCCAAATGAGTCAGAACCATCAGAATGTCTTTGGAACAAACATCCTGAAAACATTCAGAGCTCAGGAAGAGATCCAAGACAACAAGTCCAGACTCAGTTAAAGGTTAGCAAATAAAACAAATCATCCTGCAGAAGATTGATCCTGTGAAACTAAAAGAAACTGAGCTGCAGACAAGTTTCAGAAGGAAGTTTTCAGAAACCTTCAGACAGCTCAGTTTCTCTGAGTCACAACTTCATTCAACAGAATTATTAAACTCACTGGGTGCCGTTTGTAAAGTTACACAGTCAAAAATTACCACCAATATTTTGTTTTATTTAGCCTTTTATAAGAAAAAAAGAACCTATTTATTTTTCAAAGTCAGTTTTTCACCATAGGATTCATACATTTATAAATGGCATAGTTTTTAAACTAAATATTTAACTTACAAATTAAATATTTAGTTAACAAGCTAAATATTTAACTTCTGACTTAAATATTTAGTTTTGAGCTAAATGTTTAGCATGCAACTTAAATATTCAGCTAGTTATCTAAATATTTAACTTAAATATTTAGCTAATTATCTAAATATTTAACTTAAATATTTAGCTAGCAACCTAAATATTTAGGTTGCAACTTAAATATTTAGCTAGCAACTTCATATTTAGCTAGCTATCTAAATATTTAATTTAAATATTTAGCTTGCAACTTAAATATTTAGCTAGTTATCTAAATATTTAACTTAAATATTTAGCTAGCAACCTAAATATTTAGGTTGCAACTTAAATATTTAGGTTGCAACTTAAATATTTAGGTTGCAACTTAATATTTACTGTAGCTTGCAACTTAAATATTTAGCTTCTACAGTAACTTAAATATTTAGCTTCCAACTTAAATATTTAGCTTGCATATATGTAAATAAATATATACACGTACACACATATACATACGCATACATACACACACATAAACATATATATATATAAATATATACATATACACTGTTGTGGAATACTTATATCTGTATCACCTTGACACTGTCCACTGTTCATATCTTGTGATATCCTTCCGGACGTCAGCATCAAGTTGACCTATTTCCGTGTATCAGGATGGGGCAGGTTATGATTGGTTGTTCATTCTCACACNATGTTTTGAGGAATGTCATTCCATGCTTTAGTATAAACATAGAAGAAAGACCTCTGGCCCTAACAGTTTTTAAAAGTTGGTAATGTCAGTTGTCCTTTTGTAACAGATCTAGTTGAATGACCACTTCCAGAATTTGATTTGGGCAGCAATGCACAGAGAGTTCCATAATTGGCACCTTGGAAGATCTGAAAATATAAGTTAATACCACTATACAAAACATAATTCTGAAAAGGCAAGGCATCAGACAATGACCTTTCAGCTGAATGGATCTCTGGAGCTTCGGCCACACATATGGTCGGCTTTAGGTCACCAGCTGAGGCCTGAAAACAGGAGGGAAAATGCCAGAAAACATCAAACAGAATCTGAATCTCAGCTGCTGCCCCATCCAGCAGGGAGGCTTCAAGTTCCTCCTCAAACCCAAAACCACAAATCAAATGTAGCTGAAGGAGACTCAGGTTCATTTATGGTTTTCTTTCAGCTCCTCTCCTCTTCAGGCGTTTTCTTTCGGCTCCTCTCCAGGCGTTTTCTTTCGGCTCCTCTCCTCTTCAGGCGTGGCCACAGTGAGCGGACTCAGCTGAAACCTGACTCATCATTTTGAAGCTGTGATTGTTTGGATCATCTTGATTTCAGACTCTAACTTCATCCGTCTCTTGAAGCTCTGCAGAAGCATCATAATAAGATTCAGTACTTTTTTTTTTCGTTCTGTAATTGTGCTGTTTCTACGATTCGTACATAAAATGTTCAGCTGTTTCAGCACATTACAGCTACAACTTGGTGCTTCAGAAAGATATATGTTCTGAGATATTTAGCTTTATCTGATATTTTCTTTCTCATTGAAAATGAATGGAGCTTTGTAAAACTCCTTTGTGCTCATTTCGGCTTCTATTTGGCTCATTTTAGCTTTTATTTATCAGTCTGATCTTTTCTGCTAATCTTCTGCTAATTTGAACTTTTTTGCATATTTCAACTTTTTTCTCCTCTTTTCAGTTTTTTATGCTTCTTTCAGCTACTTTTTACTAATTTCAGCAGTTTGCTGTGTCTTTAGCTACCTTTTAGCTAATTTGAGATTTTCCAAGAAACATTATCTTTCTGTGCTTCTTTTATATCATTTTCAGTTTTTTATGCTTCTTTCAGCTGCTTTTTGCTATTTTCAGCTATTTTCTGTGTTTTCAGTTGCCTTTTAGCTGATTTGAGTTTTTTCAGTTATTCTGAACTTTTTTTGCTTCTTTTCATTTGCTTTTGATATTTTCAGTTTTTTATGCTTCTTTCAGCTACTTTTTACTAATTTCAGCAGTTTGCTGTGTCTTTAGCTACCTTTTAGCTAATTTGAGCTTTTGCAACAAAATTTCTTTCTGTGCTTTTTTCAGATTTTTCAGCCTTGAATCCTTTTTTCAGCTGTTTTTTGCTAATTTCAGCTGGTTTTGTGTTTTATCTACTTTTTAGTTAATTCCAGTTTTTTCAGTTATTCTGAACTTTTTCTGCCTCTTAATTTTTTTTGCCATTTTAAGCTTTTTATTTTTCCTTCAGCTGTTTTTTTTTTTACTAATTTCAGCTGTTTGCTGTGTTTTTAGCTACTTTTTAGGTAATTTGAACTTTTCCAACAAAATTTACCTTTTTGTGCTTCTTTTAGATGTTTTTCAGCTTTTTACTCATTTCAACTATTTTCTGTTTTTTAGCTAATTTGAGCGTTTTAGTTTTTTTGATTTTTGTGCCTTTTTCAGCTTCTTACTGTTTCATTCAACAACATGTGCTCTTTCTACTCCTTTGGACTAATTTCAGCTACTTTMTAGTACTAGTTTTAGGCTAGTTCCAGCCTTTTTCTTTTAGCTACTCAGCACAAATCTTTCAGCATTAAGCATCTCACTGCATTTATTTGAGTTTTRGTTGTTTTCTGATGAGGATTTCCTGACATCGTTTGAAAGAGGTAACCTCTAACTTCAGCAGGATGTTAAGATTTCTCAGCTGTTATTAGAAGTAGCTTCTTTAAAGTGCAGAAACAGTGGCTAAAATTTAAGGCTTTTCTCCTGAAAACCATTTATTGTRGCTGCTGCCAGGGGTGTCACTAGGTTTTAAGGACAAGGGGGGCTTAGCCCCCGGGAGACACACAGCATTTTTGTATATTATATATTTGCATTGTGTGTTTTATATAAACATATTTATGACATATTAAATGGTTATTTATTCTGACCACATCATATTGAATTTTTGTAAAAAAAAATGAAATTTTTTTACACCAAAATAGTTCAGGGGGGCTTTAAAACCTTTAAAACAGGCCTAGTGACGCCACTGGTTGCTGCTCAGAAAGGTGCTTTGAAACTTTCTTTATTACATTTCAAACATTTCCTTCAAAGGTTTTTCATCATATTTTGATGAAATCACTTGTTTTCAGCCGCAGCTCTGCGTCACCCTGTGATGTAATCCTGTTTGATGTCAGGATCTAGTTCGGTGTTTTTCGGCTGCTGCTCCTCCCACTCTCAGCTGATCCTCGTTGTCTTTCTCCAGGTGTAAAAACTCGTCTGTAGTTGTGTCCAACAAGACGTTCATGTTTGTTCTTCTGAAAAAGACAGGTGTTTCCTGCTCCTTCAGCCTGTTTCTTTATTATTAAATCAGCTGAAGTTTAGCTGCGAGCCTCTTTGTGTCAGTATTAAACTTAAAGGGTTTTTCCAGAGCCAGACCACAGAAGTGCCCCCCGCTGACCTACGTTAGCTGTGGTCAGGATGTAGCTGAGTGTTTGTCTTGTTCCTGTCAGGGAGCTTTGAGCTTTAGCTGATTCTGTCAGCTCSTGTCTCAATAATCACACAGTTTAATAAAGTCAAGTGATTTTTTTTCAGACTCAAACCTAAATTGGGGGGAGGGGGGGTCCACTGATGCGGGCCCCCACAGGACTTGCCTTCTGCTGGAATGAGCCATTGAAATAATGAACCGTTTCCATTTGGTTTCAAAAATGAAACTCAGACAGCTTTTATCAGCCGAAGTTATTAAAACATCTGTCAGGAGTTGGTGTTTTCTGTGGGTAATCTGAGTTTACAGACCACCGAGGAGGAGCAGATTGTGGAACGTTGCGGRTGGTGTGTTTCAGTTTTGGTGCTGTGATGTTTTTCAGACGGAGGCCATGCACCCGGACTGTGCTGTGGTGCTGCAGCACATGAAGGCTGAGGAGGACTGCCACCGAGTGCTTCAACAGGAAGAAAACAACCGATCCTCCAAGACAGGTCGGCTCTTAATCCCTGAGAGGAAGTGCTCAGATTGCAGAGCAAACATTTAATCTGCTGTTATTATTCTGAGCTCAGATCGAGAGTTAGGATTATTACTGAGATTATTTTTGGTCCCATGTGACACTTTATAGCCAGAAATCTGAATTAATTGTTTTTAAAATAGCTTTTATTATGTTTTTGTTTTGTTTTGATGATTTTACCTTCTAGTTTTATTTTGTTGTTTTGTTTCTTATAATCTAGCTACTTCTGCAGACTTTATGCTTGTTTACCTGTTTATAAATCAGAACTCATTCAGAAGATTTTATCAGATCAGAATCAGATGTGATTCGTTTCCCATCCAAATCATCTCAACTTTGCCATGCTTCTCCTCCTGCATACTTTGTCCTAGAGCTGCCGTTGTTATTTATATCTGTAAAGCTCCTGTGCCAAATGATGGCTATGCCTTTTGGTGCCTGTACAAC
>NW_013952581.1:353891-355214 GCF_001266775.1 Austrofundulus limnaeus | reverse complement strand
GGATTTATAGTTTTGAAAATATTTTATTTTATTTGCAAAACTCTCCTGTAGAATTGCACGGAGTTCTCTTCAATCCCTTCATCATTGCTGGGATGATGACACTTTTAAAAGTTGGTGGTCGATGACAGAAACAGGACCGGCTCATAGGCCATGTAGGCAAGTGCTGAGGGTGCCGTCCATCTAGGGGGCGCCACAAAAAATATATAAGCAATGGAATCGCCACCCGCCGCCAGTTATTCAGAAGCTGCTAGCTTGCTTTTTTTGCCACTTCAGTAGAAAGCAGAAGTTAATATCAGAATATTAGTATCTTAGCTTCTTCATCATCAGTGGCTAGCTTGCTAATGCGCCTAGCGGTGCTGCGAGGAAAAGTGTCCCCCATGAAACAATTCACGGGCAGGCTGGACTTAACTTTCCGAATGTGTTCTGGCTATTTAAACTGGTATGTATTTATCCAGAAAATTCATATCATACCACAAAAAAAAAAACATTTTTTGGTACAAACCAGTGTACCACCCAGCTCTAGTGCAGAGGATGTTTCATTGTTTTATTAAGCCCAAGAATTTATTAAAATGCTTTTCAAATGGCTGCAAAATGCAGTTTTGAGTAGATTTTTCACAAAATTTTCCAAGAGAGCATAAACCTGGACCCCCCTATAACTGCTTCAGTCCACAGCTGCTGGTTAACATGAACAGGTGTTTCTTGTGATGTCAGCAGATGTTGGCAGGTATGAGGCAGACTTCTGGTTTTCTGTTTCAAATTAATTATGTTGGTAACTGTTTTAATCAGACAAGCTGGTTTCTGTCTAAAGGCAATTTACTGCTCAGGGCAGTAAAATGTCTCGGGTCGTCCCTGAAAAAAACACCAGAGGTGAGGAGTTTGTTTTCTGACTCAGACCTTTGAGATTCTGATAGTTTTACTTTGATTGAGACAAAATGTTTCCATTTTGCAGCTTTAGCTGCTTCTGTATTTGTCAAAGAACCTTCAGGAAACTCAAACGAGACGAGCCGCCTCAGAGAGAAATCTGAAAAATACAAACAGACATCAGGAGGGAAGGAAAAAACAAATAAAACTAGACATGGGTTTTTACGATGTAAAAACAAGTGTGCATTGCCATGTAGCATGGCTTTGCCTGCAGCATTGGACTTGCAGAATGAACTTTGACCAAGTTCAAATGTGTTTTCTATACCAGCTTGTGCCTGTCATGTCAGCAGGTGTTTGTAATTAAGGTAATTGAATGACAATTTGAAGTTGGAAGAGATTTTTTCTTAAAGTTGCGTTAGCTGTGTTTTGAACCCTGATCTCCCACATGAAAGTCCATGACAT
>NW_013952581.1:350371-352611 GCF_001266775.1 Austrofundulus limnaeus | reverse complement strand
CTAAAATAAGTTAAACAAGCTAAAATGAGCAGAACGACCTAAAATAAGTTAAACAAGCTAAAATGAGCAGAACGACCTAAAATAAGTTAAACAAGCTAAAATGAGCAGAACGACCTAAAATAAGTTAAACAAGCTAAAATGAGCAGAACGACCTAAAATAAGTTAAACAAGCTAAAATGAGCAGAACGACCTAAAATAAGTTAAACAAGCTAAAATGAGCAGAACGACCTAAAATAAGCTAAACAAGCTAAACTGAGCAGAACTAGCTAAAATAAGTTAAACAAGCTAAACTGAGCAGAACTAGCTAAAATAAGTTAAACAAGCTAAACTGAGCAGAACTAGCTAAAATAAGTTAAACAAGCTAAACTGAGCAGAACTAGCTAAAATAAGCTAAACAAGCTAAACTGAGCAGAACTAGCTAAAATAAGCTTAACAAGCTAAACTGAGCAGAACTAGCTAAAATAATTTAAACAAGCTAAAATGAGCAGAACGACCTAAAATAAGCTAAACAAGCTAAACTAAGCAGAACTAGCTAAAATAAGCTAAAGTAGCTAAAATTTCTAGACAACAGAAAATAAGCTGAACAAGCTAAAATTAGCACAACTAGCTAAAATGAGAAAAAAAGCTAAAATGAGCACTGACTAATGACCTGAACAAGCTGAAATGAGAAGAACTAGCTAAAATGAACTGAACAAGCTAGAACAGCAGAACAGCAGAGAAAAATAAGCTAAAGAAGCTAAAATGAGCAGGACAGTCACAGTCTTGGCTCAGATTGTCGTTTCTTCAGCTCCATCATACATGAGTCATAAAAACTGGATAAATGGATTGAATTTGTTAGTTATTTTCAGTTTGTTAACATTTATTCCTAATTAGCAGCATGTTTTGTGTAAAACTGTCAGTTTGTGTTTGATTCTTCAGYCAGCAGGCCCGCTGCTTGACTTCCTGTTTCTGTTCACTGCTGTTCTTTAATCAAACAAAAAGCTCACTCACTTCCTGTCATCAAGCCTCTCCCTCAGCCGGCTGAGAAAACAGCAATCAGAGAGTTTAATCAGGGATTAAACTGACAGATTAGTCTTTTCTCAAAGTGAACCGACTGAGTCAGAGGASACTTTTCCTTTAGCTTTTTGTTCCTGTCAGAAAACAACAAAACACTCGAACAGTTTGTGTTTGTGGAGGACCGAACCTCGTCTTCTTTCTGAAAACCTGGAATACTTTGTTTTCAAGTGRATCAGACAGACCTGCAGAAATAATRAGATCCTTCAGGTTTGAGGAAAAATAAGTGTGACAAATAAAACATGAAGAGACAGAGAGCTGAGTCGTGTCTTGTTGAAGACGGCAGGAAAAAAATCATAAATGAAGTTTTCTGTGCAACAGCTGACCTTAAAAAACTGATAAATAAAGGGAAAAGGCTCATAAATTGTGAGCTGATCAAACGCATGAAGATAATTTTAATAAGCTTCTAAACGATGAATATTCATCCTCACTGACCGTCCTGAGGAGAAGCTTTAAGGTCACGATGGTCAGTGAATAAATATTAAGATGGCGGAAGATGTATGTAGCTGTGCAGTATCGCTGCAGGAAAATACATCCCATTTGGCTTTCAATTCAATTCAAAAACTAGGTGTTGTAACTCATTAAACTAAAGAGTTATTGTAGATGCTGATGGCTGTGGGCAGGAAAGATCTTCTGTAGCGTCTGTATTACAGCGAAGTTGAAGAAGCCTCCGACTGAAGACACTTTGTCTTTCTATGACAGTCTGATGAAGAGGATGGTCAGGGTTGTCCACAATGTTCTTGATTTTATGTAAAATCCTTCTTTGCACCWTCATCTCCAGAGATTCTACAGTCGTCCCCAGAACAGAACCAGCCTTCTTTATCAGGTTGTTMAGCCTTTTTAGGTCCCTGGCTCTGATGCTGCTGCCCCAACAGATGATGGCAGAAGAGATGACGCTCTCAACAACAGACTTGTAGAAGATCTGCAGCATCTTGCTGCAGACATTGAAGGATCTCAGCTTCCTTAAGAAGTCCAGTCTGCTCTGTCCTTTCTTGTAGACTGCTTCACTGTTGAGTCTCCAGTCCAGTCAGTTGTCCAGATGAACACTGAGGTATTTACACTCACCGGCCACTTTATTAGGTACACCATGCTAGTAACGGTTTTGTGGTCATAAAGGGATGGACATGGTCAGCAACAATACTCAGGTAGGCTGTGGCGTTGCAACGATACTCAATTGGTACCAAGGG
>NW_013952581.1:343572-347270 GCF_001266775.1 Austrofundulus limnaeus | reverse complement strand
AGATTGGAGTGTATTCAAAACATCACTCTGTGAAATTTCAGAAAATGAAAATTGCTTTGAATTATCAGAATATTTAAATAACTTTTAAGTATTAGCATGCGCAGGTAATGATGTCCTTACTGAAGAAATAAAATATTCATTAAATAAGTTAGCAATTTTTTCATGATCAGAAACAAGAAGTCCATTTACTGAGATTTGTGAATTGTTATTAAATGTTTTTTTGTTACTTTCACCTGGTTGAAATTTAAAAGTTTCTTCAATGAAAACTTACAGAACATCAAAAACTTCTGAAAATCGGTCTCGTTTAAACAGTTACGCAATTACGTAAAGCCAAACAACAATATTTTAAAATCAAATTATTTCAGCCAGTAAGAATCCAAAAATATTATGGGAAACGATTAAGTCAGTGACAGGTTTGAGATCCAGTTAATGGAAAACAATGTCAGCATTTTTTAACAATGCGCAACCGGAGATTTAAAATTAACGTCATCTTAAATTATGTTTGCAGTTGATCCTGTGGTTTTAGTCCAAGCAGAGTAAATCTTTCCTGTTCTGTTTGGATTTTATCCATTTAAATGCTAGTTCTTAACACCTAAACTGTCTTGTGGTGTTCCACAGGGCTCCATATTCGGTCCTCTCCTTTTCACTGTTTACTCGATGTTGTACAGATTTATTTACTCATGAAGCCGAAAGGTAACCTTCAAACTTCTTTCACTGACCGCATCACTGACATCGAACAATGGCTCAATTAAATCTCCTTGTTTTTAAATGAAGAATGGAGAGTATCATCTCATTTCAGTTATATCTTTTAGCCAAGGTCGGGCCTTTTTTTAATTAAAAAAACATCTTGACCTGTAAGATCATTCATGATTTTATGCTTTTCAACTTGTCTGAAAACAAACTGTAAACAAACTAAATGCATAAAAATCTGATTACAAACAACTCAAACTACAGCACAAAAATCAATCTTAGAGGAAAATAATTTTTCACACTTTTGCTATTGGAGAACCTACTGCAGAGAGTTATCTGCCAGCATGTCTTGTTTTACTGCTGGTTTTGTAAACGTCTGCAGCAACATGAACATTTCACTGAAGAAAGTGAAGCCGAGGGAAAACCTTAACTATCAAGGCTTTGAGGAGGAAATAAAGACTTTACGTTTTATCGTGTGACATTTTATTGATCTAATCTCCGTTTCCTCTTCATGTTCGCCTCCCAGAATGACAAATCTCTCTTCATAACTTCTGGCAGATGCTTTTTTTATCAGACCGGAAAATGTCAGGCAGGTGAATCCTTGAATGTCGCAGTGAAGCGGGTTAGACAAAAGAAAAATTGCTTCAATACTGTAGAATCAGGTTTGACCTTTCACTGCTCCAAAAACAATCCAGTGAGTCACGTCGGACTGCAGCTGCGCGTTAAACCAGCAATAATTCCTGCAGGATTTGTTAAATCTTCACAGTAATTATGGTTGAAACCACATTTTCAAGTCCTGGTATCACAACTCTAATATCATTTTAAACATTAATGCCAAAAATACATACGAGAAACCATTTTATGTTTATCTTCTAAGCAGCTACATTTTTTGTAATCTTTAAAATATCTTCAWCATATTTATCTAATCAGTGTGAACGCTTCACAGCATTCACACTAGAGGTAATTTTTATTCCGTATTTTTTCATCATCTAACTCTATTTTAACAATGCACATATCAAAACATTCAGCACATCCATCTTAAGGGTGATATGACTTTTGGTATTTCAGCTATTTATACTTTTTTAGCTATTTCACTTTTTCGGCCACTTTTTCCCCGTTGAATATGAATGAGGCTGTTTTCAACATCCTTAAAACCCTTCAAAATGTTTGTAAATCTGACACAATTTGTTCTTTTTCACATTTTTGTGCTAATTTTATCTACTTTTTTGTACTTCTTTCTGCTACTTTGTGCCATTCGGCTATTTTCTGCTATTTTAGCTGAAATTCAGCTGTTATTAGCTAAAGTTAGCTGTTTTAAGCTGAATACACAGTTATTTTAGCTATTACAACTTATTTAAGTTCAGCAAACTTGTGCTCCTTATGCTTCTTTATGCTAATTAAAAAACTTCCAGCTACATTTTAGCCTTTTTTTTTTTTACTGAAGATTTTGCTGTTTTGGATATTTTACTACAAATTGAGAAGTTTTTTAGTATTTTTTGATGRGTTTTCCTCTGCTAATTTTAAATTTTTAACACAACTTTTACTTTCTGAGTGTTAATTACAACTTGTGGCTGCTACCTTTAGCTAATTTTACCTTTTTTTTATTCTTTTTCTGCTTTGGATCTGCTTTTTCTGCTATTTTTCTGATGTTTTCTACTTTGTGTTTTTTTCTTCTAATTTGTTAAAATGCTTCTTGCAGATATTTTCAGCCATATTCAGCTAGTTTAGGTTTTAGCTTGTAGCTGTTTTCTGTTGTTTTCAACTAAATTTGTGGTTCTTTTTTACAGTTTTTCTGCAAAGTTAGGCTTTTTTTGCTTTCAGCGTTTCAAAGTCAAAAACAGGWGTGTTAAAATTTCAGTGTTAAACTTTTGGGTGTTGATTTTACACCCCCTAGTGTTATTTTAACACTTTCTGAGTAAACTGACACCCAGTGTTGGTGTTAATTCACAGTGTTGATTTCCTCAGTGTTGTATCAACACTGGACAGTGTTAAATAAGCTCCGCCCACTGTTAAGTCTTATATAACACATAACAGTGTTGTTATATGACACCGTGCAGTGTTGAAAGAAGTATTCGGTAAACCGAGCCTCGTTTATCCGGTGAGACGTCTGCGACCTCGCAGCTTTTTGGCAGGAGGCCCTGCAGCCGCAGCCAGGATCTGTGTTTTATTATGAATGAGAGCTGCTGCAGGGCTCAGTYGCTTTGATGTTCGAGGCGTTGTGGCGTTGCAGAGACAGACGCCTCGTTAACGCCGTCTAATCGCTCACACACACACCCGCCGCACGATGGAGGCAGAGAGGACAGCCCCGCCCACCGGWGGGAACACTTTAAAAGCTAACATCAGACGGTTTCAGTAGCAGGAAAGTGATTTGTTAGCTATGGTGCTGTGTGAGGGTCAAAATTAAGACTATTGCACAACTAGTGGTTGCTACATCCTTGTAGCYGGAGGCTATATCTATTCCTAATCCAGCTATTGATCTGATTAATGATAGGCCGGCACCACTAACTGAGAGGCCGGAGCTGGCAAATGAGAAGGAGAATATTCATTTGTGTTAGCATTGGAGAGGTTATTGAAGCATCAGAAAGACTACCTATTAGTATGGATAAGCTGGTGTTAACATCGGAAAGGCTAGCAACTAGCGTACCTAGGCTGCTCACCCTCGTTATTAGAATAACTTTTTTCATCTCCGATGCTAATGCCAGCGTATCCATGCTAGTTGCTAGCCTTTTTGATGCTAATGCCAGCTTATCCATGCTAGTCTCTAGCCTTTCTGATGCTAATGCCAGCTTATCCATGCTAGTTGCTAGCTTTTCTGATGCTAATGCCAGCTATCCATGCTAGTTGCTAGCCTTTTCGATGCTAATGCCAGCTTATCCATGCTAGTCTCTAGCCTTTCTGATGCTAATGCCAGCTTATCCATGCTAGTTGCTAGCCTTTTCGATGCTAATGCCAGCTTATCCATGCTAGTTGCTAGCCTTTTCGATGCTAATGCCAGCTTATCCATGCTA
>NW_013952581.1:341424-342320 GCF_001266775.1 Austrofundulus limnaeus | reverse complement strand
AATGAATAGTCTCCTTCTCATTTGCCAGCGCCAGCCTCTCAGTTGGCGGGGTCAGCTGCTCAGTTAGCGGTGCCGGCCTATCGTTAATCAGATCCATATCTGGATTAAGAATACACATAACCTCCTGCTACAAGGACGTAGCAACCACTGCCTGCACAGTAGACCTAATTTTGATGCTCACACCGCGCCAAAGTTAGCAGGTTCTGCAGGACCAGGATGTGTTCAAMGTCAAAGCTGCTGTGTTGCATCAGATTGATGTGATGAAGTTTGTCCACTCTGAACGCCTGAATAAAACTCTGAGGTCAAAGGTCATTTTAAACCCTGTCTTTCTGTCTCAGGTTGTCCAACACTTTGGGACAACATTCGGTGCTGGCGCCGTGTGGAGGTGGGACAGGTGGTCCGCGTCTCGTGCGCCAACGTCTCCCAGCTGTTTGCTAATAACCAGGGTAAGTTRTGGAAGTTGTCTTCTAAAAACAGATTTCACAACAACAACGTTAGAGAGCTCGGACCATCCCGCTGTTAGTTTCCAGCCTGTGGCGTATATTTAGAGCTCCTCTGGGATGACGAGTCTGACCCACTGTTTATTTGACCCCCGTCCTCTCCGGTCCGGACCCCCGTCTGATTCAGCTGGCCTGTCTAAACAAACACAAAAATGCATTAATGAGAATGTATATAAATAAATTTAGGGCATTTWGAGACTGGAACGACAAATGAGAAAGCAACGATCCTTTTTATTCAGAACTAAAGATAATTAGAGGAATAATAATAAAGAATAAAGAGAAACATGAAAACAATAATAAATCTCTCAGCAGGTGAGTTTACAGAATATTTTCAGGTTCAGGACTGAGAGTCTGTAAACAATGGTCAGATTTAAAAATAAGTTTTTTATGTACTTC
>NW_013952581.1:337804-340554 GCF_001266775.1 Austrofundulus limnaeus | reverse complement strand
GCTTATTGAAAACTCAAGACAGCCATAACATTATGTTTCTTTACAAGTGTATGTAAACTTTTGACCACAACTGTATACACTGTAAATTAGGGGTGCAACAATACATGTACCCGTATCGAACCGTATCAAACAGTGCTGTATCGAACAATACAGATTTTAAAAATTTACTTTTTTAACATGCCTTCTAAAGATGCTCTGTGTTAAAGGCTCAGTGGATCTGTGTTCGATTACTCCATCAAGGCTGCATTTTTGAGTGCAGATCCACTGAGAAACTTGCTGTTTCAGCAACATTTAATTTAAAAACTGTACTTTTGAGGTTAAACAAATGTTCATAATTAATATAAATAAATTACAAGTTAAAAAGGGCCAAGGACATTTCTCTTTTTTGTATCAAAAAAATATCGAACCGAACCGTGAATTTCCTGTATATATCCACGGGAGTAATCTTCCATGGAGCAGCTCTGTTATCATCATTATTATTTTAGGAAAAGTCATTTCTACTTTCTCCTGTCTGTGAAGGCGCTTTGTTTTGATTTAAAACGTCGGATATTTTCCAAGATATAAATTCAGGATGGATAAGAGCTCGCACCGGGAACCTAGTGAACGGTGTTAATAAAACAGCATTGTCCATGTGACAATATACAGTATATATTTAAATGAATAAAAACTAAACAGCTCAACTCAGCTTCAGCTCATGTCTAATGTTACAACTAATAAGAGAAAATCTGAGTGTCTGCTGGTAAAAACTGAAGAARCACAGAAAACAGAAAGGTTTCTGACGCAGAGAGGACAGAAAGTGTGGGAGCTGAAGCGATGCTGTTTTCCTCTCACAGGCTGTTTGTGAGTGAAAGTTGGGAAAACATTTTTGCGTGGACGGGATCAGGAGGCGGAGGTTGCTGCGGACGACCTTATAACTCGGTGTTAGTGGGTTCCTGGACCCCGCTGGATTTCCTCCTCCGCAGACGCTTCAGCTGCGCGGTCGATCTGCTCGTTCCGACGGGACTCGGCAGAAAAAATAATGAATTGGGAAATCAAAGAGTTGAGTAAGGAGCCAGGAGCACGAGGAGGGAGCTGGCAGCGCTCGTTAAGTGCTGCAGTTTGAGCTTTTCGCTCCGTCCCCCTGAGCCTCGGCCTTCAAACCTTAAATCACGTCTCCATCACGTCTCTGCAGCTGCAGGCCTGCGGGCTGCACAGGCTGCGCTGCTAAAAACATCCACCCACAACTCAAACCTCCACACAGAGGAGCTGGTTAGCAGCTCAGACCTTCACCGTGTCCTCGGCTGAAAACCTTTGGATCAGTTTAACTCCAGGCAGAAGGAGAACGGAGCTTCAGGTCTGACTCATCTGAACTCACCTGGTGGCCGAGCTTCAGTCATCGACACCTGGAGATGTTTTAACACTAAAGTTTGAGAGATCACCACTTTTAATCTCACCTACAGAGACTTTAACACAACTGTTTATAAGGAAAAAATAAGCTATGAGAAGGATGCTAATGCTGCTATCACTGCTAACGCGACTGAAGATGGCGTTTAAAATTTAAATTCAAAATGWTCGGGCAGTTTGAAGGGCAGTTCAGACACCGGACGCAACTGCATGTTTGATGGGAAATGTTTGCTGAGTCAGCAGCATTGGCAGTGTTAGCAGCATTAGAAGAGTTAGCAGTGTTGATGTTAGCAGTGTTAGCTGAGTTAGGGATGTTAGCAGAGTGAGCAGTGTTAGCAGCATTAGTAGAGTTAGCAAAGTCAGCAGTGTTAGCAGCATTCGCAGAGTTAGCAGCATTGGCAGTGTTAGCATTAGTAGAATTAGCTATGTTAGCAACATTAGCAGCACTACCAATGTTAGCAGTGTTAGCAATGTTANCAGAGTTAGCAGCATTGGCAGTGTTAGCATTAGTAGAATTAGCTATGTTAGCAACATTAGCAGCACTACCAATGTTAGCAGTGTTAGCAATGTTATCAGTGTTAGCTGAGTTAGCAATGTTAGCAGAGTGAGCAACGTTAGCAGCATTAGTAGAGTTAGCAAAGTCAGCAGTGTTAGCAGCATTAGTAGAGTTAGCAAAGTCAGCAGCGTTAGCAGCAGTCACAGAGTTAGCAGCATTGGCAGTGTTAGCATTAGTAGAATTAGCTATGTTAGCAACATTAGCAGCACTACCAATGTTAGCAGTGTTAGCAGAGTTATCGGTGTTAGTAATGTTAGCAGCAATAGCAGCATTTGCTATTTTAACAGAGTTGGCAGCATTAGCAGCATTGATAGCATTAGCAATGTCAGCAACGTTAGCAGTGTTAGSTGAGTTAGCAATGTTAGCAGAGTGAGCAGTGTTAGCAGCGTTAGTATAGTTAGCATTGTCAGCATCAATGGTAGCAGTGTTAGCAGYATTAGTAAGTTTAATAGACTTAGRAGCATTAGCAGAGTTAGCAATGTTAGCAGTATTAGCAGTTGCTTTTGTCTCAGGATGATGACATCACAACAAAAGCTGCACACCAACAGCAAAGTCTGCATTTCATTCTGAGATAATTAAATGTAAATGGATCTGTAAATGTAAAAGCCTCTCACCTGAATTTCCCCGCGCAAGACAAGGCTGTTTCTATTCTATTCTACACTTCAACGTTTAAGATTTAACTTTTACATTTAGATTGACATTTTTAGGTTTAGTATTTAATATTTACATATATTATTTAACATTTGGTAAAAAAAATAGCAAAATGTAACAGCTAAATAAGTGAGCTCAATAATATATATGTGTATATATA
>NW_013952581.1:333985-337726 GCF_001266775.1 Austrofundulus limnaeus | reverse complement strand
TATATATATAGTCATTTTACTTTTTACTTATAGTTTCCACCTTATATATAAGTTTAGTTTTAACCCTGATCTGTCTCACTTGTTGTCTATTCAAACCATTAAAAGCCATCTGTGTATTTTTCAGGTCACGTTCACAGGAACTGCACTGAGGACGGCTGGTCCGAGCTGCAGCCTGCCTATGAGGAGGCCTGCGAGATTCTAGTAGATGATGAGGCAGAACAAGAGGTGAAGGTTTTGGCTCCTTGTTTTTGTCTATAAGATTTTAAAAAAGTCACTTCATCTGACTTTGATTCTTCAGATTCTTCATTTCCTCTCAAATAAATCTACTGATCAAAGAAACACTTCAGCTGCATGAAAGAGAAACCTCCTCAGATGATGAGTCCAGCTCACTAACAACAAACCAAACTCTGCTCGTTCTGCAGAGACGCTGACCCGAGTTTATCCTTTCTGTCTTTTCCAGACGACATATTTGTCAAACTTCAAACAGGTGTACACTGCGGGCTACGCCACCTCACTCATCTCTCTTATTACGGCTATTTTTGTCTTCACCGTCTTCAGGTAACTCTGGTGTTTTGAAGATTTTATTTGTGTGTCTGAATTTGGAAATGTGTGTGTGCTGCACAAACATAATTAAGGAGCTAAATTTGTAGAAACATTCTGATATTTCTATCATATAAGGTTTAATTTATGTTTCTATATTTTAAAAATGTGAATTTCTTAGAAAATAAGCCAAGTTTTTCTTGAACAAATACAAAGAGTTAAAACATGATCTGATTGTAAAATAACACATTTGAGCGACAAAAAGAATTAAAGTCTCAAAAAAGTACCAAAATACAAGCTAAAATACCAAAATACAAGCTAAAAGTACCAAAGGACAAAATAAAAATACCAAAATACAAGCTAAAAGTACCAAAATGCAAGCTTAGAGTACCAAAATACAAGCTAAAAGTACCAANTACCAAAATACAAGCTAAAAGTACCAAAATGCAAGCTTAGAGTACCAAAATACAAGCTAAAAGTACCAAGGACAAAATAAAAGTACCAAAATACAAGCTAAAAATACCAAAGAACTAAATAAAAGTACCAAAATGCAAGCTTAAATACCAAAATGCAAGCTAACAGTACAAAAATACAAGCTGAAGGTACCAAAAGACAAACTAAAAGTACCAAAATACACATCTCATATTTGTATTTAAAAAACTAACATTATTAAGTTAAGAAAACTAATCTAATAGAATATTTTCAACACATTTATTGCAATGAATAAAAAAATAACAAAACAGTTTTCAGGATTGTTTACATTCTTATTATGCTCAGGGGCGGAGCTAGGCTTTTTTACAAGTGGTGCCCAAGGTGTTTTTAGCGGGGGGCACAGACAAATAAATAAAAGCACCCTATATTTGAAATTTCAAGATGGCCACCACAGCTAATTCCATGTGGCTTTATGTCAGTTGTTTGAAGAAATATTGAGCTGAAATATTGTGTGATCGTAGCTAAGAATGATCCAAACAACATCCTAAACATTAATCATAACCTATTATTCAGTCATTTTTAGACATGCGAAGCTAAAGGTTAGTGTAGAAATAGCCAAAAACAATCTTCATCAAATTTTAAATTATAATCAAAAATTCAAGATGGCCACCACAGCTAACTTTAAACACCTATAATTCAACTATTTTAAGACTCACTGAGATTAAATTTGTTGTGTTGTAGCTAAGAATGATCACATGCTAATGGTTAATGCTAATCCCAAATGAAGCTAATTTTAGAAATGGCTATAAGTTTTTCAAGCACACACAGCTGAAAATGTTTAAAGTTATGTGGTATCAGAGAACATCTTTAACAAAATATAAATGCAAATAAAAAGTCTTGGGGTGGTCAATCGGGTGCCAGGTGTGGGTGGCYCTTGCCACCCCGGCCACCCCTCTGGCTCCGCCCCTGATTACACTCATGTTTAACAGAGTTATTAGCAAAGTTTGGATATGTAAACTAGTAATAATGGTTATTTTATAAGCCAGAAGCTTAAAAGTTTGAAAAAGCATTTTTTTACAAGCTAAAAGTGACTGTTTTTCTGGCTTATTTAGAATCCAACAGTTCATATTTCTCATTTTTGTCAGAATTCCCGAGATTTTTCTCAAATTTTTTCCTCACGCACCATCTTCTTTTATTATTTTTATTTATGCCTTGTTGTTTTTCAAACAGGAAGTTCCACTGCACCAGGAACTACATCCACATCAACCTGTTCTTCTCCTTCATCCTGAGAGCGAGCGCCGTCTTCATCAAAGACCTGGTTCTGTTCTCTGACGAGAACCTGGACCACTGCTTCATGTCCTCGGTGAGTCCGGACCCTCACGCACCCTTTATCTAATGAAGGAGAGCTGAGAGCGCTAATGATGAGGCTTCCACTTCCTGTTTCTGCCGATGAAGCTGAGCAGCATCAGCACTCTCTGGGACCCCTTCAGACCCAGATGGAGGTGGGGTTCAGGGAGTTTGAGCAAAACAAATGAGGAGATCATGAAAGTGCAGGAGTTCTCTGTTAAACTGACCTTTTCTACGAGTCTGACGTTTTGTTCTCTGTTTCTCAGACAGCCTGTAAATCAGCCGTGGCCTTTTTCCAGTTCAGTATTTTGGCCAACTACTTCTGGCTGCTGGTGGAGGGGATGTACCTGCAGACGCTGCTGGCGCTAACCTTCGTCTTCCAGAAGAAGTACTTCTGGTGGTACATCCTCATCGGCTGGGGTGGGTCGCCCTCTCGTTTTGGTGCGGTCCGGGTCGGGTCGTTCAGCTCAGCTGTGACTCTTGGTGTTTGTTTCCTGCAGGTGTCCCGACAACCATCATAACGGCCTGGATTCTAACCCGCAACTTCTACGATAACAAAGGGTTAGGTGCCGCTGGCGGAAAGCTATTTCTGTGACAATAAATCTGCTGCAGAGTGTTGAATAACAGCTGAAACTTACTGAAGAAGCTAAAACTGAGTTGTTAAAACAAAAAGTATCAAAAGACAAGCTAAAATACCAAAAGACAAGCTAAAATACTAAAAGACAAACTAAAATACTAAAAAAACAAGCTAAAAGTACAAAAAAGACAAGCTGAAATACCAAAAAACAAGCTAAAGTTAATAAAAGACAAGCTAAAATACTAAAATACAAGCTAAAATACCAAAGACAAGCTAAAAGTACCAAAAGACAAGCTAAAAGTATCAAAAGGCAAGCTAAAAGTACCAAAAGACAAGCTAAAATACTAAAAAACAAGCCAAAAGTACCAAAAAACAAGCTAAAAGTACCAAAAGACAAGCTAAAATACCAAAGACAAGCTAAAAGTACCAAAAGGCAAGCTAAAATACTAAAAGGCAAGCTAAAAGCACCAAAAGACAAGCTAAAAGTACCAAAAGACAAGCTAAAATACTAAAAGGCAAGCTAAAAGTACCAAAAGACAAGCTAAAAGTACCAAAAGACAAGCTAAAAGAACCAAAAGACAAGCTAAAATACCAAAGACAAGCTAAAATACCAAAGACAAGCTAAAAGTACCAAAAGACAAGCTAAAATACTAAAAAACAAACCAAAAGTACCAAAAGACAAGCTAAAATACTAAAAGGGCAAGCTAAAACTACCAAAAGACAAGCTAAAAGTACCAAAAGACAAGCTAAAATACTAAAAGACAAGCTAAAAGTACCAAAAGACAAGCTAAAATACTAAAAGACAAGCTAAAAGTACCAAAAGACAAGCTAAAATACTAAAAGGC
>NW_013952581.1:331349-332684 GCF_001266775.1 Austrofundulus limnaeus | reverse complement strand
GTGTGTGTGTGTGTGTGTGTGTGTGTGTGTGTGTGTGTGTGTGTGTAGGAGACTGGCCAAGTCCACTCTGCTGCTCATCCCCCTGTTCGGGATGCACTACATGGTCTTCGCCTTCCTGCCAGAACACACGGGAGCGGAGGCTCGGATCTTCATCGAGCTCGGTCTGGGCTCCTTCCAGGTGCGTCAGGAACAAATGTTMGTAAAAATAAAGAAACATTTTTATTTTGAATGATCACGTATCATGTCTCTGCCGTTTGAAGGGCTTCGTCGTGGCCCTGCTGTACTGCTTCCTGAACGGAGAGGTGAGGAATCAGTGAACAGTGACCTCTGCTGGACGAACCTGCAGAAACACTTTTTATCTTGTTCAGCTGGTTTTGTGTGCACGTGTGTTTTATTTGTGTGTGTGTGTGTTTTATTTATGTGTGTGTGTGTTTTATTTATGTGTGTGTGTGTTTTATTTATGTGTGCGTGTTTCATGTTCGTGTGTGTTTCAGGTGCAGGCTGAGCTGAAGAAGCGCTTCTGGAAGTGGCAGACTCAGAGCTACCTGAGCTACAGCAAGCGGCGGCGGACGCTGTTCACTGAAAGCAGCACCATCACTCAGATCTCCGTCCTGGACAAGTCCAGTCCCAAAGACAAGCTGAGCCCCGAGGGACAGGTCCTCACGTCCAACAGCATGTCCTCAGTATAAAAACACACAGAATAAAGCACAAAGCCYCAACGCTGAAGGTACTTCTGCTGTTTGTCCGTCCTGCTGAGCCGATGTGAGACTTTTAAATAAACCAACGTCTTTAAGACGTGTTTCTGCTTTGAGACGCCTCCATCGTCTCTGCTGCCGGTAATATTTAGTCTGCTTTGTTCTGTGGACGGACACCTCTGTGGGATAAATCTTGTGCCAGCAGGAACTGAATTTGAATTGCTCAGTTTTAATCTGAATGTGTATAATTTGAAATTGAACGCATTGATTTGAAAATGAATTTCACTAAATTGAAACTGAATTTAATGATTTGAAACTGAATTAATTGTCTTTGAAACTGTATTTTGGTTTATTAAAAATTCAGTTTGACTACTTTCACTTTCAGTTCCATAATTCAGATGTTTGTGTCACATCCTGGTCCTTGAGAAAGCCAGGCAGAGTAATCAAACACAGATCCACAGATTTATGTTTCACTTTGGTGAAGTTTCCCTTCTGGATGTAACAGAGTTGATGCAATCCACTGTAAAAGTGAGAAAATCAGTTGCTGTGTTTCCATCGCAAATGTGCGCAAAACTGTTGATATTCTGTTAATGTAGAAAAACAGTTTCACAACTGCAGTGTTTCCATTAAGTAAGAAATG
>NW_013952581.1:322102-331331 GCF_001266775.1 Austrofundulus limnaeus | reverse complement strand
CATTTCTTACTTAATGGAAACACTGCAGTTGTGAAACTGTTTTTCTACATTAACAGAATATCAACAGTTTTGCGCACATTTGCGATGGAAACACAGCAACTGATTTTCTCACTTTTACAGTGGATTGCATCAACTCTGTTACATCCAGAAGGGAAACTTCACCAAAGTGAAACATAAATCTGTGGATCTGTGTTTGATTACTCTGCCTGGCTTTCTCAAGGACCAGGATGTGACACAAACATCTGAATTATGGAACTGAAAGTGAAKGTATTCAAACTGAATTTTCAATAAACCCAAATAAAGTTTCAAAACAAACTGATGCAAATTCAAAACTTTAAATTCAGTTTCAGATTATTAAATTCAGTTACAATTTAGAAAAATCTGTCCCCGAACCTGTCCCTCCTTCCCTGCTTTGCAGCTTTGTCAAGCCTTTCTCCTACCTGTCATTCGAAAACAAAAGGAATTATGGATTTGGTCAACTGGTCTCTGAACGCAATCGACACTGTTTTTTCCACACTGAGATTGGAGRGAGGGGAGCGCAGCWGTCCCAGTGGAATGGCGGCGGCCGGGCGAGTGTCTGGTTCTTTGGGGTGGAACCTGATCTGTTTGGRGCCGCTTTCCATTGAAGACGTTGAAGYTCTGTATATATTTGGATTCATGATAACTGGATTCCTGCTGATCGGCTGCGGAGGTGTCCTGGTTTATCGGAAAATAAAAGTGATCCTGACAGCAGTCCGGGCCTATGAAAAACTGTCAGGGACCTTGGATGGTGCCTCCCGTACTGGAAATGCACAGACTCAAATGTTGGGGGATATAAGTCACAAACTGGACGTGATTCTGACGAGAATCACAGTTCAGCAGCGTGCCCGTGAGGCGTAAGATTACACCTGGGTTAAGTTTCAAACGGAGAGAGGCGAGGAGGTAATGAAATTCGGAACACTGGCATTTTCGCCATCACAGAGATGCAGTTACAGACTGAAAGCAGTGAGAAAATCAAGGCTGCTTGTCCCAAAACAATTATGTTTATCTTTGGAGCCCTGCAGCTGCTGACCTTGTCGGCAATTATCAAAACTCCCCCAGATGACACGTGAGACAGAGGCTTGTCTCCCCATCTCTACCCGTTTCATCCGTGAGTGGATCAGTCTGAAGGCCACGATGGGTGGAGYCAGAGAAACTGAACTCTGGTGATTTGTGCTTTTGTTGAAAACAACTTGTTTTTAGACTCTGGAGGTCTTTGATTGGTTCCAGCACAGAGTATTACCCTGAAACATCACCCGGATCTTTTGCATCCTACCTCGTACCATGTGTTTGATCCCCAGRCCCCTCCCTTCCACAGCTGCCTTGCACTATATGCAAGTGTTTTTTAGCCCATGATCCTGTGTAAACATAGAATCAGAGCATCTTTTTAAAGTAATTTTTCCTATTGTGTGTATTCCGAGCTTTTTAAAGGTAGCGCGACCCCAACTGGTTGCTGCCTGACCTGAACACCTGTTCCCCCATGTTTTTGTCATGTGTGTCTTCTTGAATGGGTGTTCTTAAATGTAATTTCATTGTGCAAATGATGACAATAAAGGCTTTCATCATTATCAGCAAATTCAGTTTCAAACCAATGCATTCAATTTCAAATTCTGCACATTCAGATTCAATCTGAGCAATTCAAATTCAGTTCCTGCTGGCACAAGWTTTATCCCACAGCCATCATTTGACCAGTGCTGTCACTTTAACACGTTTGTTGCTTTTACTGCAGCTTTAAGATTTGAGAGAAAACAAGAAGCTCTCGCTGCTTTTTGCACCTTTTATTCAATAATCTGTTATTTTCCTTCTGATTCTGCCTGCAACATGTTGCACAGTGCATCGGCGCACATCTGGAGCACTAAACTGTAACAGCTTTTCTTTGTTTTTCTTGGATTAGTCAAATCCCGATGAGTTTGTGTGAACGTAGGTAAGGTTTGAGCCAAGCTGCTCTTTGTCTAAAGCTACCAGGAAAACATGTGATGWTTTTATTTTGGTTATTTAGATCATAAAATGTGTAGAAAATTCAACCTAATCTTGAAGATCAATCTTAGTTTGACAGAATGAAGTAACTTGTATTTTTGTTTTGGTTTTTTATGGTAGTTTTTGTGTTTCGACCTCACATCCTGTATATTTCTGTACAGTTTGATCTGTGGTGACTGTCACCACCGTGCCTTCTCCACGCAGCGTGTGTCCTTGTGTTGGCTGGATCTGTGGGGGGAAACCCATCGGATGCTTTTYTCTCAGAAATCTGAGTGATTGTGACCGACGACAACCTCGCGGACGTTTGGGAACTCTCACAGAGTCTCAGTCCAGATTAAAGTTTGATTTGTTTTGTGTTGTCGGAGCTTCTGCAGATTCTTAAAAAGTTTGACGTGACTCGTTCAGGGGAGGAGCCAGAGGCGGGGCCATGGTGGCACCTGATTAGCCACAGTTGGTGCCACCTCCAATGACGAGTGGCCATCTTGGATTTTTTTAGAACATTTTATTTCAGAATTTGTTGACGATTATTGTCGGCTACRATTATACAAATTATCAGCTTTATGTGTCTAAAATTAGCTGTCTCAAATTAGCATTAGCCATTAGCTTAAAATTGAGATTATCTTTTCAAATGTCATGGATTGCTTTTGGCTACCACCACGCCAAATTTCTAAAATTAGCTTTGGTGGCAAATTTTTGTATTTGAATTCAGATTTTGTGGAAAACTAATTTCCTGGTCACGACTGCTGCACTCATTTTCAGCTTTGTTTGTGTAAAAGTGGCTGAATTATAGCTCTTTGTAACATTTGCTTTAGCGATTATCTTGAATTGGGACTAGCCTTTAGCATGTTTTTTATTATCATTCTTAGCTACTATCACACTAAATTTCAGCTCAGTATTTCTTAAAACAGCTGACTTAGAGCTATTCGAAATTAACTGTGGCAGACATCTTGYATTTTTAATTCGCATTCAGAACTTTATTTTATAGATTATTGTTGGCTACTGTTATACCAATTATCAGCTTTATGTGTCTAAAATTAGCTGAAATAAATCTCTTTCTCAAATTAGCATTAGCCATTAGCTTAAAARTGAGATTAGCTTTTAGAATGCCGTGGATTGCTTTTGGCTACCACCATGCCAAATTTCTCAAATTAGCTTTGGTGGCCATCTTAGATTTAATTTTTGAATTCAGATTTTGTGAAAAAAAAWTTCTGGCCACTACAGTTTTCATTTTCAGCTTTGTTTGGTTAAAAGTGGCTGAATTATAGCTCTTTGTAACATTTGCTTTAGCAATTAGCTTAAACTGGGACTAGCATTTAGCATGTTTTTTTATTATCATTCTTAGCTACAATCACACAAAACTTTGGCTCAATATTTCTTAAAACAGCTTATTTTAAAGCCGTGGRGGCCATTTTGAATTTTCAAATCCTGAGTAGTTTAATTTATTTGTATGTCCCCCCTTTAAAAAAACACCATAGCCACCCCTTGCAAAAAGCGTAGCTCCGCCCCTGAAGTCATTTCTCCACACAGGTGCAGGTTCTGGTTTGTTGGTTTGGATGTTTTATAAACTAATATCAAAACCAACAAGTTGAACCTGCAAACGTTAGCTTCAAAATCACAAGAAAGCCTTTAAAATCATTTAAACTACTTATCATGACAAATAAAATRACCCATAATTCACCACATTTAACTGCATCTGAAGTACCAGAGGATTTTTATGTTGTTTTGTTGTCTTGTTTACTTATTTTAAAAATATGTATTGAGCTTAGTTCTGCAGGAACTATTTTCTGCAGCGTAGTAATACCATGTTTTCATCAAAAATACACAAAACTGTCGTTAAAGGACGGCACCTGGATTCTTTCAGAGGATGTTGAAGGAAAATTCAACAAAATGCAACAATTTCAGGTAAAAAAAATATATAAATTTATATTCTGATGTATGTTTGATTTAAGGAGCTGGTGAAAATTTGGTGTTTAATCTGCACAACAGCAGGACTGATTTATAATCAAATTAGTCCCAAAACAAACTGAAAAATCTGTTTTTTACACTGTTGAGAGAATAAAACAAACTACAGTTGAAACAAGAAGGTAAACATTTATTTTAATATTTTACAAAAAGCTCATGTTCACAAACGTCTAAAAACACGAAGCGGTGAAAAATAAACGGATACATTCATCCATCAGACCACATTTCTTCAACCGACTCAATCGAAACGACTCAATAAAACCATCGAAAGTTAAGAAAAAAAACTGGAGCAGCTTTTATGGCACCGTTCACTTTCCCTCATGTCTGAAAACATTCAAAGGAAAAGTTTTTTTCCACGATTCACAGTTAAAACAATCAAATTACGCCTCCAGCTCAACCAATCAGAGAGCAGGAGTTTTACAGCAAAACGTCACGTTTAATAAAACCGTCCAATCAGAAAGTCTTAAACCTGCAGTTATTTACAGCGTTTTTCACATTTAAACTGCACTTTGTTTACTCACAAAACGGTCGACTTTAAACACAAAACTACTTGATAATTTCAGATTTATTACAGCGACGCTTCAGTCTGAAATCAAAGAAGAAGAAAGCTTTCAGAGGCTGAAGATGTTTGTGTGACCGAACCGTCTGATCAGAACCCTGCTGGTTCTGGGTCTGGTCTGCAGGCCGGGACAGTTTCTGGTCAGCCCTTGGCTCCGTTTGGACTCAAACTCCTTTAGTTTCAGAACTTTATTTTCTTTAAACYAGAACAAAATGAGACAAAAACTTATTCCTACTCTGATTTTTGTCCAATAAATGTTCTGTAATTGTTACAAATGACGACAAACAGAAATCTAAAAGCATCAAAACTCCTTTTATTTATAGTTTCTACAGTTTGTTTTGTTGTGAAAACCTCATTTTAGTCCTAATATCTGCAGAATTCAGTCAGTTTTGTGTTTTGTGGATCAGAACCTGGAAAGTTTTAGTTTTTACATTCTAATGATGCTGAAATGAAGACAGAAACCACTGATTTTTTTCATCACATTCGTTTCATTTTGACCTGAAAACTGCTAAAATCTCAAATTTTGAAGAAAACAAGGAGCCAGTTGAGTTTTCTTTGTAAGAAAATATAGTTTTTTAGCAGCTGTTCTGCTTCCAGAGTTAAATGTTTTGTTGATTTTACAGCTGAGATGGGATTTTTAAAGGATTATTCGGGGTTTTTGTTGATAACGGAGAGAAAATAAAAGTATAAATAGCTTTGTAAATGTCTGACATCTTAAATGTACAAAGAGAAAATGTAAAGAAGAAATAAAGTTCTTACAGAAATCACTGGTTTCACGTCGTTCTTTAATGTTTTTATTGTTTAAGCCACTTCAGTAACAGGTGCTTTATCTTCTTCTTGTGTTTTAATTTAATTCAAAAAAGTTATTAAAAATTCATCTTAAATCAGTTGATCTGATTTGTAGGAGTTAATTGAACAAAGTTTCATTTATGAGGTCCTTAAACACAGAAAACACTTCTTTAAAATGTACTTTAAAATTCCTCTTAAAACTCGTATTTCTCCTCATTTTACTAAATTCACTCAATAAATCAACTTGGTTGATGTTTTTGTGTAGTTTCTAGAAAGGCAGGTGAACAAGACSAATTCAAGGTTCCTTTTTTAAAGAATATAACATTTTGTAATAAAAATCTGTCTTTATYAACAAAATATGACTTCCTGTTTATCATTTAATGTGATTTTTTAAACACATTTAAAAACTCAGAAAAACACTGAGCAGGTGAAGGATTATTATCCTCTGTCATCGTTAGGAAACAATTCATCAAATATATTTGAAGTTAAATAAAAATCAGTCCTTGTTTCAGTTTCTCCACAGAAACACAACATCGATCTGAGTTCTTTAAAAATAAGTCGAATAAATTAAATCAGGTTTAATAACTTGTGCAGAAAACATGAAAACATTGAAGCAATCCTGAAAACTGGTCGTATGTTTGACTTTTCAAAGGCCTCCAGGTTGATTCAGAAAAACACTTTAAATAAACCTTTTTTTTTTTGTTTTTGCAGTTTTGTTTGTAAAGAAAACAAAACACAAAACGAAGCAAAGATGAGTTTTTGTGCTTGAAGGCACTTCTGGAGACACGACCGAGAGAAAAAACTTGAACCGGAAACAAACTCAGTTTTTTTTTAATAAATCCCTGTAACATATAAATAGAAATTAATTTTTTTAATTAATTTTTCTGTAACAGGGCAGTGGGGTCTGGTGGTCTGAAGCTTATGTGGTGAGGTATGAGGACTATTGTGCAACCAGTGGTTGCTACATCCTTGTAGCAGGAGGTTATATCTATTCCTAATCCAGTTATTGATCTGATTAATGACAGGCCGGCACCGCTAACTGAGAGGCCGGCGCTGGCGAATGAGAAGGAAACTATTCATGTGTGTTAGCATCAGAGAGGCTAACGACTAGCATGGATAAGCTGGCATTAGAATAGAATAGAAACAGCCTTTATTGTCCCGCAGAGGGGAAATCAGGTGTAAGAGTAGCAGCAGGTACATCAATCCACAAAACAATATACTGTAATGCTATGCAACATTATAGTGATGATAATAGAATTCAAATAACAATATTAAAAACATAAAAAAATTGATAAAGAAAATAAAATACTGTCCAACGCAATACAACTGAAATAACATAGAAATGAAAATAAGATACTGTGCAGAAAATAGATGCATAATAGCCACAGAGTATTATTTATGTAATGACTGAGAACAGAGTTGTTTAATGTGCTAACACAAGCATGGYTGCTTGTTGAGTTTTTGGGAGCAGTGCTGGTTATAGAGCTTAACAGCTGCTGGGAGGAAGGATTTTCGGTAATGCTCCTTTGTGCATTTTGGCATCGCCTTTCCAATGCTAACGTCAGCATATCCATGCTAGACACTATCCTCTCTAATGCTAACACCAGTATATCCATGCTAGTCACTAGCCTCTCTGATGCTAATTCCAGCTTCCACATGCTAGTTGCTAGCCTCTCCAACGCTAATGTCAGCATATCCATGCTAGTTTCTAGCCTCTCTGATGCTAATTCCAGCTTCCATGCTAGTCGCTAGCCTATCCAATGTTAATTCCAGCTACTCCATGTTAGTCACTATCCTCTCTGATGCTAACACCAGTGTATCCATGCTAGTCACTAGCCTCTCTGATGCTAATTGCTTCTACATGCAAGTTGCTAGCCTCTCCAATGCTGATATCAGCATATCATTCTAGTTGCTAGCCTCTGATGCTAATTCCAGCTTCTCCATGCTAGTCGCTAGCCTCTCCGATGCTAATTCCAGCTTCTCTATGCTAGTTGCTAGCCTCTCCGATGCTAACACCAGGGTATCCATGCTAGTCACTAGTCTCTCCGATGCTAACACAAATGAATAGTGTCCTTCTCATTTGTCAGTGCCGGCCTCTCAGTTATCGYGGTCAGCTGCTCAGTTAGCGGTGCCGACCTATCATTAACCATTAATCAATAGATATAGCTCCTGCTACAAGGATGTAGCAACCACTGGTTGAGCAATAGTCTTAATTTTGGCCCTCATACAGCACCATAAATTTAACCCTGCTGCTGCCGTGGGGTCAGAAAGACCCCACGAGGTCTCAAAGTTCAGTTTTTGACCTCAGGGCAGCAGCAGGGTTCTGATCCACAGAYACCAGAGGATCAGGGTTAAACTGAAATCAACTCAACATCCAGTTAAAACACTGAATTCTCACAAAGAACAAAAGGTTTACAGGCAGTGGAGCATCATGCAGTTAGATAAGTTTATACTGGTTGACATTTTCTGTACGAACGGCTGGTTGAATCTTAAACTTTGTCGTATCTGAAGACGTCCGACCCTGTTTAGTTCTTTCTTTGTCTTTTTACAGAACCGTTAAAAACATAAACAAATACTCGTCCTCCGGGTTCCTCTGTCACGTTGAATTTAACACTCGTGTTTTTGTCTCTTTCACAGCTTAGACATTATTAGTAATAATTCTTTCACAGTTTGTGTAGCGAAGTGCTGAACAGCTTTAGAATTAAAAACAAGATGAACGTTACTAAAATAACTCCTTCCTCAAACATAAACACCGAAAAAAGTCTGAAACTTGCTGCAAAATTCCTTTAAACGGATCATTAATTGAAGCAGGAGAAGCAGATTCACCCTGAACTTCAGAAAATGACAGGAACTACGTTTCCCATAATGCAGCAGGAGCAAGTTTCTCTTTCCACTTTCCAGAGGAAGGTTTCTGACAGCATCACACTACCCAACCAGGACACTGGACCTCAGAGGAGGCGGGACTTATTTACATCACGACTGAGACTGGACTCTCTGGTTCCTTTAGTTCTGGAGCGCCGGACCACGTTTTAACACGAATATGTACAAACAGACTTCCTGTTTCACCCTGGAGTCTGCTCCCAGATCCACGTTCAGACCAGAGGCTGCTTCGGGTCACTGGAGCTCAGCTGGGTTTCCATCACGGTCTCATCGGGGTACGGGTCGAGGAAGGAGTTGTTGAGGCAGGTCATCGGGATGGGCGGGACGGGGTCCGAGGCGTCGGGGCCGGCCGGGCGGCTCAGGTGGCCGGGGTCTCGGCCTGCAGGCTGGACATCCGGATCTGGGAGCTGCTCTTGCTGAGGATGGACAGCTGCGTCCCCCCGTTCACCCCGCTGCTCGCCAGCGAAGGATGCCGGTGCTTCAGGTCCACAGCAAAGTACCTGTTCACCGTCCAGCTGCGCCATTTCCTCTTGATCTCCGATTGCACCTTGAGGGATATACTTCACAAGGTCATTATTAATGGACCTCGCTGGAAGGGGACCAGCTCGCCGTCCCTCAGGCCCCGCTCAGACCCGGCACCAACGTGGGTCGTGACTCGTCCGTCTCATTACTGAGAGTACAACGCCTGCTTTCTGCACAACTTTACAAAGTTACAACAAACTGCACCGTTCGAAACCAGGACCCAGATCAGTGCCAGGTCTGAACAGGACCTCGGTCTGACTACAAACACGTTTGTGTTTTGTTAAATGCAAAGTGAAAGTGTTGAGATTTACCTCTCCGTTCAGGAAGCAGTAGAGGACGGCCACCACGAAACCCTGCAGAGACAGAGAGGGACACCACATGAGACGTGAGACACGACAAAGACTGGAATCAGGGGCGGAGCTAGACTTTTTAAGCAAGGGGCGGCACAGGGGTGGTCATGGTGGGGGAACATATAAATACAGGCTGCGTCCAAAACGACAGGCCGGGTCCTCCGGAGGACCC
>NW_013952581.1:318408-321586 GCF_001266775.1 Austrofundulus limnaeus | reverse complement strand
TTACTAGCATAAAAAAATCTCCGGTCGGGCCGCAATGCATTATGGGATATGCTGGGCCGGGAAGGATCCATCGGACCTGTCCTTCGATTCGGGCCAAAGGTAGGACGTATTTGTCGGAGGAGTCTTCGGTTTTGGACGGCCTCTGTCGCGGCGCTGTGACGTATGCGGCCAACAAATTCGACCTTCGGAGGACATGGCCTGCTGTTTTGGACACAGTAAAAGAAAACTACGCTGGATTTTAACATTCAAGATGGCCGCCACAGCCAGTTGTAAAGTTTTTAAACTATTGAGCTGAAATTTTGTGTAATCGTTGCTGACGATCCAAAAAACCTGCTGAATGCTATTCACAATTACAAGCTAACCGCTAGTTTTACGAAGAGCTATAATTCAGCCAGTTTTAGACAAAACTAAAAATTGMTGTAGAAGTAGCCGAAAACAATTTTTACCTGATTCTAAATGCTAATCAACTTAAATMAAATGGCTACATTTCCGCCACTTTAAGACTTATTTAGCTGATATTGGTTGTGGTGTAGCAAAGAATGATTGCTGTTTCTAATTAAAGCTAACCGCTAATGCTAATTTTACAAAGAGCTAGAATTCAGCCTGTCTTAAACAAACAAAAACTAAAAATTGGTGTTGTAGTAGTAACTAACTTTAAATGTCTAGAACTCAGCCACTAACCGCTAATGCTAATTCAACAAAGAGCTACAATTCAGACATGATACAGCTGAAATTGTACATGGTAGCAGCCYAAAACAATCTATCTTATTGCAAGTGCTAGTCAACTTACTTAAATGGCTATTATTCAGCCACTTTAAGTTTTATTTTGTTGATATTTGTTGTGGTGTAGCCAAGAATTATTGATATTTCTAATTAAAGCTAACCGCTAATGTTAATTTTACAAAAGTCTTTAATTCATCCTGAAATTGTATATGGTGGTGGCCAAGAATAATGTTTAACAAAATCTGAATGCAAATACTAAATCCAAGATGGCCACCAAAGCTAATTTCAAATTACTACAACTCAGACAATTTTAGAAATACGGAGCTGAAATTTGGTACGGTGGTAGCCAAGAGCAATCCCCATGACATTTTGAAAGCTTTCTAAAGTTTAAACTAAGGGCTAATGCTAATGCTAAGATTTTCATGRGGTGGTAGCTGAAAGATGCCCAAGAGATTCTGAATTGAAAAAAAAAATCCAAGATGGCCACCAAACCTAAATTTAAACGGCTACAATTCAGCTATATTTWGACATATTGAGTTCAYATTTGGTGTGGTGGGAGCTGCGATCATCAACATATAGCTCAGTCAAAACATAAATTTAATATAGCGATCATGTGGCATCCTTAAAGTTTGTCATAAAAACGTTTCTAGTTGCTCCACGTCAGTGGTGTGTTACTGACCGGCCACTAGATGTCGCCCAATTTTCATTAGAATTATTACACACAAGTCTAGAAAAGTTTTTTTTTTCTTTACGCAGTTTTTGCTCTAACGGACCATCTTTTATTGCCAAACACAATCTCCACCCCACTTGTTAATCCTTTTGGGGGTGGCCAATCAGGTGCCAGGATTGGCACTTACCACTTCGGCCACCTCTCTGCCTCCGCCCCGATTTTAATACCTTGAAAAAATTTAACTAAAATCCTAAAAAAMAATGCCTAAAATCTGTCCGTCATTCCGAAACACTTTTTTTCCCCACCTGGAAGGAGCCGAGGCCGAGCTCGAACACCAGACGCTCCCTCTTGCTGACGTTCTCAGGAGAGAAGGCGAACACGGTGTAGTGGATCCCAAAGAGCGGGATGAGCAGCAGCGTGGAGCGGGCCAGCCTCCTGCAGAACAACACGCAGTCAGAACCGTTTTAATGGGAGAAAACCTAGTAAAGAACTTTTATTCCTAATATCCCTATACATAACACATAAATTTCATCTTAGTTGAATTTAAAGATTATTTATTTCTATCAAACCAACATTTAAGTTTATAAATTTCTTTTCCAYCAACCTCCAAAAGCTGTTTTAAATCATCCCCAGGACAAAAAATAGTWGCATCATCTGCATTTACAAAAAATACATACATTTGTTGTAAATATATCATTAATATACATAYTAAACAATTTGGGACCCAGAACAGATCCTTGTGGAATACCACAGGTAATATTCAAGCATGAAGATTTGGACTGACCACACGTTGCTGTCTATCATCAAGATAACCTTTTAGCCAGTTACTTGCTGCCCCTCTCACTCCAAATCAAACATTCATCCTGAACGGTTCTACGAGTGAAGGAGGAAACACTTACAGGTAAATGCTGGATTCGTTCCCACCGATGTCTGGGGACTGCAGCTTCTGGACCAGGATGACGATGATTCCGATGAAGAGCACGAAGTTGACCTGCAGTCATAAAGATCAAATTTAAACAAACCTTTGTTATTTTCTTGTTATTTGGAGGACTTTAGGCCCTAAATTCTTAATTTATTATCTAAAGCATGTGTTAAATTGCAGGCCCGTGAGCCGAATTTGGCACGTGGCTCTGAGTAACTGTGGCCCTCAAAGTAATTTAGTWGAATATCTCTGTGTTAATATCTTAAAATAAACTGCTTTAAAGCCAGCATTAACCATAAACCACATCTCCCATAATACATGATGGTTATACTTGGGAATTCCCTGTTGGAAAGTGGGAGAGTTCAGAATTCAAGACTCACCACAACGCAACAGTTTTAACTTTTAACAGTATTTCTGTATTATTCAGTCAGTCGTACACATAGTACTTTTCAGTGTTTATAAGAGGATGTGTTAAAATGCTGTTTCTATGCAGGAAATACCAGGTAGAGCTCAGTTAGTCTTAGTGAAGAGGAACATGACATTTTCTGTTCAACATTTTCACGCTGTGTCTCAATTCGTGGTGARGTAAGCGTCYGCCGCTTACGTCACCGCCCCGCGCCGTAGGCTGTCCCAAATTATAGGCGCCTACACATGCGACCAACAAAACCCCGAAAACTTCGACTGCTACGTGTCCGACGTTATCCCAGAATTCATTGTGCCGTTTTAATTTTACGACAGTATTTTTAATTTTTTTAAAAATTTTATTTATTTATTTTTTGTTAATGACAGAGTTTGGAAATTTATCATGGACTGAAAACTGTAAGTTAACTTAGCTGAAGACAGTTTTGTTGCAATGAGATGTT
>NW_013952581.1:314798-316078 GCF_001266775.1 Austrofundulus limnaeus | reverse complement strand
ACACACACACACACACACACACACACATATATATACAGTGTATATATTAGGGGTGCAACGATACAGGAAATTCACGGTTCGGTTTGGTTCGATACTTTAGTCTCGCGGTTCGATATTTTTTCGATACAAAAAAGAGAAATTTCCATGCCCCTTTTAACTTGTAATTTATTTAAATTAATTATGAACATTTGTTTAACCTCAAAAGTACAGTTTTTAAATTAAATGTTGCTGAAACAGCAAGTTTCTCAGTGGATCTGTGCTCAAAAATGCAGCCTAGGTGGAGTAGTCGAACACAGATCCACTGATCCTTCAACACAGAGCATCTTCAGAAGACAAGTTGATAAAATACATTTTAAAATCTGTATTGTTCCATACAGCACTGTTTGATACGGTTCGACACGGGTACATGTATTGTTGCACCCCTACAATCTAGGACCATTTCTGGTATACACACATACCTTGTTAAGACCAGTAGTCCTAATGGGGACCAAAGACCAGTAGTCCTAATGGGGACCAAAGACCAGTAGTCCTAATGGGGACCAAAGACTGGTCCTAATAGGGTGGAACTCCATTTTTGGATTGGGGGTTAAGTATAGGACTAAGGTGTGAACTGAGTTTAGGTTAGTTTTAGGGTCAGGTGAGGTACCTGTGAGGTTAMGGTTGGTGGTCAYGGTTAGGCTGTAGAAATGACTGGAAATGAATGGAAGTCAATGAACAGTCCTAATAAGAATAGGAATACAAACTTCTGTGTGTGCCCTTGTTTTTGCTACTTGGTGGGGACGATTTGTCAGGAAAATGCAGCCCCCCCACGACTTCGGAGGCTGATTTTGGATGGGGGGTTAGGTTTAAGATCAAGTGTGAATTGAGTTTAGGTCAATTTTAGGGTCAGGTAGGTTTAGCGCCCCCTATTGCTGGATATGTTAGCATTTTTTTTTGCTCATCGTGTAGGTCACAAGTTCATACCTCTTAAATATCATCTAAACACTATTTACGGTTTGGGCTGCAGTACGACTTTTGGGGTCGGAGGAAAAACACCTGTGAGGTTAATTTTAGGGTAAATGGTCAAGGTTAGGATATAAAATTACTAAATTATCAAACATTCAATTGGACATACACACACACGCTCACAAAGAAGATCCAGGGGGTTCTGACTGGTCACTGAGTGTGTATATACAGTACGTCTGTGTGTGTAAATATACTGTATATCTACAGTATGAATGTATGTACGTATGTATGTATGTATGTATGTATGTATGTATGTATGTATGTATGTATGTATG
>NW_013952581.1:306374-313907 GCF_001266775.1 Austrofundulus limnaeus | reverse complement strand
TGTGTGTGTGTGTGTGTGTGTGTGTGTGTTCCTCACTGTGTGTATGAAGCAGTGGTCGCTGTCCTCCTCGGCGTACAGCACGCCGTCTTTGATGAAGACAGAAATGGCTCTCAGGATGAACGAGACGAACAGGTTCATGTGGATGAAGTTCCTGGTGCAGTGGAGCTTCCTGTCAGGAGAAACAAACGTTTCGTAGTTTTAACTTCAAGGTCCCATCAGCCGGATCATCGTCTTCCTCACCTGAACCTGCAGAGGATGACCATGGCTGTGGTGAGGGACACCAGAGACGTGCTGTAGCCCACCGTGTACAGAGCCTTCACCGACACGTAGTACATGTCCTGAGGAGACAAACACAACACGAGCTGAGAGTCAAACATGAACGCCTGGACCCCACCCAGAAAGTGAGGTGGTCTCAAAACCCACCGGGTGGGTCCGGTTCCCCTCCTCGGCCAGGCAGGCGTCCACGTAGTGAGGAAAGGGCTCCGACCAGCCGAACTCGGTGCAGTTACGGCTCACCTTCCCCACTTCTGTGGACGCACAAATCGTCATCAGGTCACAGCAGACAAGAGAGCAGGAGGCGGGACAAAACCTTCAAAAACTGAAGCGTCAAACAAACTTCAGACGGCAGGTCAAAGGTCACGACCGGACCTGAAGAAATGGACTTTTCTTTAAAATGAGCAGGGGCGGAGCTAGGCTTTTTTGTAGGGGGTGGCCAAGGTGTTTTTTAAGCAGAGCACACACAAATAAAGAAAAGCACTCTGGATTTGAAAATTCAAGATGGCCGCCACAACTAATTCCAAATGCTTTTAATTCAGGTATTTTCTGAAATAAAGCTGAAATTTTGTGTAAGTAGAGCTAAGAACGACCCAAACAGCATGCTAAATGCTAGTCACAATTTATCATTCAAGCCATTTTTAGACATACAAAGCTGAAGATTAATGTAGAAGTAGCCCAAAAAAATTTACATAATATTCTAATGCTAATATGCTAACATTTACTAAATGCTAATCAAAAATTCAAGATGGCTAACATTCAGCCTTATTAAAGCCTGGTTTATAGTTGACGCATCGCACCGGGCGCGAAGGGAATGCGCACCAAAAGTGATGCGATCGCGCCGTCCCCGCCCCCTGCTCGTTGGCCCCGCGCGGTGTCCCGGCGCATGGTCGTGCACCTCCGACATTTTGAAACTCCGCAAAGACTGCACGCCACTCGTTGCGCCGCTGAACAGATTRGAATGAACCGGTGCATCTGTCCATGACAACCAGATGGCACAAAACTCTTGGAAGGAAATAGCAACGGCTTTAACGGCTTTAAAGAAAGATCAGTTAATATGCCGGAAGACATGGTTTGGCACCGTACTGCCATCTGTTTTCATTTTTTCACCGACACGGAACAGCGCGCAACTATAAACGCACACAGCGCGCAACTTCTGAGCGCGCGCACTCCACGGAACATGTGCTAATACCCAGAGCGCAACTATAACCGAGCCTTAAGACTTCATGAGATGACATTCGTCGTGGAGTAGCTAAGGATGATCACATGTCYATTGCAGATGTTAATCCCAAATTAGGCTAACCACTTATGCTAATGCTAATTTTACCAAAGGCTATAATTCAGCCATTTATAGACATACAAAGCTGAAAATTAATGTAGAAGTAGCCGAAAACTATATTTACTTAATAAGCTAACATTTACTAAATGCTAATCAAAAATTCAAGATGGCTAACATTCAACCATATTAAGACTTCATGAGATGACATTCGTCGTGGAGTAGCTAAGAATGATCAAGTGTCAATTGCAGATGCTAATCCCAAACTAAGCTAACCACTGATGCTAATGCTAATTTTACCAAAGGCTATAATTCAGCCATTTTTAGACATACAAAGCTGAAGATTAATGAAGAAGTAGCTGAAAACTATATTTACTTAATATGCTAACATTTACTAAATGCTAATCAAAAATTCAAGATGGCTAACATTCAACCATATTAAGACTTCATGAGATGAAATTTGTCATGGAGTAGCTAAGAATGATCAAGTGCAGATTGCAGATGCTAATCCCAAACTAAGCTAACCACTGATGCTAATGCTAATTCTACCAAAGGCTATAATTCAGCCATTTTTGAAACATATACAACTAAAGATTTTATATAATACAGTATCAGAGATCAAATGCAAATTCAAAATCCAAGATCCACACCAAACATCAATCATTTAGGGGTGGCAAGTGCACCAGAAATTGGCACCTGATTGGCCACCCCAGCCACCCCTCTGGCTCCACCCCTGAAAAAAAGAGTATAGCAGGTTTTCTTTGGGTTTGAAGAGTTTCATCTGAAGGATCAGGACTTCTGGAACAACACCAGACCAAAGTAGAGATGTTTACCCATAATGCACAGCAGCAAACACCTCAAACCAGCTGTGGAGCACGGTGGAGGAAGGTTGGTTATTACGAATAATAAAAGCCTAAATATTAAAACATCACAGCAACACAGTTAATGATGAAGACAGAGTCTCCAGACACTGACCGTAGTCTTCCTCACTGATGAACTGAGAGAAGAGTTCGGGACAGTTGACCTCGATCACTTCTCCGATCCTGGCTGGCTCCCAACACGTCAGGTTGTCCCAAAACCTAAAGCAGTCTGAGGAAAAACACAAAAATGTTCTCTGAAGGCAGAACGCTTAAAGATCTTCATCACGCTCTTCATCAGGTCAAACATCTGCTCGACTGGCAGAAAACCTGTTAAAGATTTTCCCAGGAGAACATTAAAGCTCTTTGTGCAGAGACGCAGGTCGGAGTTAACCACAGCTTGTCGACTCGGCTGCTCCTCGTTAGCTTGACGACCCTGAAGATGTTCTGCTCGTTAACCTCTCTGGGCTTGTTTTTTTTTTTTTTTTTCAAATTCAATTAGCACCCAGCTAAAAAACTGTTCAAGGTTTACAAATGAAGCCAAGGGATTAAAGGACTAAAACAGATTTTGTGAAAGGATAAAAAACAACAAGCTTACCAAACTCAGAGCCGGGCTCCTCTGAGTCGATCATCTCCTGGCACTTCTCCTGCTCCCTCTTGATCACACAGTTGGAGGGAACCTGTTGCCTCGAGCCCTGAAACACAAAGCAGAGATGCTGCTGGCATCCTCTGAAGGTAACCCATCCACAGGAGGAGCATTCTTCTGCTTTCAGATCAGCACTTTTCACACCGGACCGTGCCAGGACTCAAGTTCTGAACCACGGACTTCGGTTCTGAGACACAGCCACAGAGCCAACACCCAGAGAGGTCTTAGGATGAACTTGGAGTCCAACCAAATTGGTAACTATGAAGTGATGTTTTCAGGGGCGGAGCGAGACTTTTTTTGCGAGGGGTTGCACGGGTGTATTCGAGGGGTGGGGGGGGGCATATAAATAAGGAAATTTGGATTTGGAAGTTCAAGAAATGTCTCTTTTTCAGCTGTTTGAAGAAGTGCTGAACAGAAACAGTTTTTTTGTTCAAATGCTAATCCCAGTTCAAGCTAACTGCTAATGCTAATGTTAATTTTATAAAAGGCTAATATTATTCAGCCAGTTTTAAACGTACACAGCTGAAAATTTGTAGTAACCAAGAACAATCTTTAACATTACCTGAATACAAATACAAAATCCAGGATGGCCATTAAAGCTCATTTTAAATGGCTCTAATTRGGCTATTTTTAATGTCAATTTTAAGCTAACGGCTAATGCTAATTTTTGAAAGAGATTTTCCCCCCTGCTCTCAGAGGAGTGAGACACTTTTTCCTTCTCTCCTGCCTTCCTGTATTTTCCCTGCTTTGCTGCTTGGAGCCTTCTCTATGTTTTCATCCAAAACCAGAAATTATGGATATTTTTATTTTTTTATGGATTTGGTTAGCCGGTCTCTTAATAAATTTTTTGGAACAAAGTTTTCTTCCATGGGAGGACATGTCAAAGGTGGGACCTCTGTTCTGCTCTGTTCTGGATATACATTTGGACTCCGATCACTGGATTCTACAGATTGGCTTGGTGGTCTTCTGGTGTTCTACAAAACAGCATCGGTGCCTGTTCATTTTCTGGCTGCCTGACCAATATGAAGGATTGCCGTTCTATCAGCACTCAGACTTTTGCCTTGAGCGAGTTGGACTCGGTCTGCAAGCGGTTCTGCTAAGGGTCGCGGGCCGGCTGTGGTCCCTGGACTTTGCTGGCCAGATGGAATTGATTTTGGAGAATCTGATAGCTCAGCAGATTGTTCACGTTATTTGTCTGATTGGATTCGCCACATTGCGTTGTACCAGCGGACATTAAAGCAGATGGAAAATTGTTATTGTCTGCCTGACTGAAAACATTCTCTTCTGTTCCCAAATAACTGATTACAGATTTGGCTCTCCTACATGGCCTTGAGAGCTGTGAACTAAATTCTTCCTGGATATTTACATCGACTGAGGGTCTGCCCCCCCCCCCCCCCCCCCCCGTCTGTGATCTGGTTCCTGGAGCAAGCTGAGGGCCGCACAGAATGAACAGTTACCATCTATATTCTGGACTATGGCTGCGCGGGTTTTGGGGACTCGATTCTTCGGGCTCGTTCTTCAGATATTCACACAAGTGCATACAACACTCGTGGCTTCAAATACACGACCCCCTAACTCACTTACTCCTCTGGCTAATAAATGTGCTCTATGCAGAGTTTTTTTAAATATTGTTGATATAATATGATGTTTTGTTTTGTTTTGTTTTGTTTTTCCTCGTTTTCCCTTGTGTGGTTTTTAGTTTTTCTGTTAAGGGTTGTACCTCCTCAGGATGTCTTCATGAAGATGATCCTTGCTCTGTGCAGGGTCTGTGGCTGCATGGCTCAGAGCACCTGTTCTCCTATGTTTGTTATGTTCTGTCTTCTTCTGAATGGGTGTCCTGAACTGTAATTTCATTGTGCTCTGTACAATGACAATAAAGGTTTATCTTATCTTATCTTATCTTATCTTATCTTATCTATTTCAGACAATTTTAGACACATAAAGCTGAAAATTGGCATAGACAACAACAATCCATGGCTCTAATTTAGCTATTTTTAATCTCAATTTTAAGCTAAGGGCTAATGCTAATTTTTGAAAGAGATATTTGTATTTCAGACAGTTTTACCCACATAAAGCTGAAAATTGGTATAATAGTAGCCGACAACAATCTTCAACATTTTCTGAATACAAATCAAAAATTCAAGATGGCCACCAAAGCTACATTGAAATGACCATAACTCAGCTATTTTTAAATATCTTGAGTTGYAATTTCTACTTGTTGGGAGCGAACACAAATTATATAGTGCAATCAAAACATAAATTTTAAATAGTGCATACATGGCAGTTTTCATCGCAGTTTCTCAAGAAACCTTTCTAGCTGCTCCATGTGTGACAGACTGGCTTCTATGTTTCCTGATTTTCAATAACTGGTTAAACCCAGAACTACTGCACATTATTACTACTTTGTATTTATTCAGCTCTACCTAACCATCATTGAAATCCCACCTGTCAATCATTTGGGGGTGGCACCTGGGGTGGCCAATCAGGTGTCACCCCGCCCATCCCTCTGGCTCCGCCCCTGAATGCTTTGGCCAAAATCTGCTGGGAGCTCACAGATTTATGGCCCAAACATTATGTTAGATTATTTTGTCTGAATGTGTTTAATATTTTATTCCCATGTTTGTCAGAGTCAGATTCTCTTAAATTAGTTGTATTTTAGTTTCATCATTTTCAAATTCTCATAAAGTCAGGGTTCAGTTCTTGATTTTTATACGTTATTGTTTCTGACTTCTTGAGTAAAAATGAACGAGACCTTCTGCTGGATAAATTTATAAATGTAATCAAACATGATGTTTCATTTCAAACATGCTGTCTTCGACTCAGTGTTGGATTTTGTCCGATGACGTTGGGTTACATAAAGAAGCAACAATGATGAAGTTTTATGACTCGAACTATTAAAAGTCAGGATTATTGTTGCATAAACAATAAATAAATGATGAGGAATGATCCAGTGTTCCTGCCTCCTGCTGAGGAATGAATTAATGATGCAGACGCTCCATATGCTAACTTTAAAGTGCGCGTGACATGCTTTTTCTTCAGTTACAAAAAATTAAAGAAAATATCTTAATATTTTAGAAATTTAGCATCATTCATATGGTTTTTACCTAGTTTGTCACAAAACGTGCATATTTTTTGCCAAATTTGGCGCAATCCAAGTGAAACAGGAAGTGATGTCAAAGGGGAAGTCTTTTAAAAAACGGTAACTTCCGGGTCTTTATAAATCTGACTCTTCTTTATSTGATAATGACTCAAAATAATCYACAGAAACATCTGATTCTTGGCAGTCTGTTGTTAGCCGTTGTAACAACTCATTCAGGCATTCCCCTTTGACATCACTTCCTGTTTCTGCTCATGCAAATATTCCAACAACTGTTCATTTCAGTGTCGTGAATTTCTGTTCGCAATTCATCATGAATGTTATCTTTCCAAATATGCACTCAGATGTATCACTTACATTTAATGTCACGGGCACTTTAAGTGTGAAAATCAATCAGATTCGGTTGATTTGATCTGAAATAAAACTGCTTCAACTCCTTATTTGATGAACATAAAGCAGGAGGTGAACTGACCGCAGGCAGGAGGATGAGGAGGGTCAGCAGGCTGATGGTAACGGCAGACATTTTGAATTTCAGCAGCTTCCTGTCGGARGGACGCAGCAGGACGCCGCTTCACCTCAGGGTCTGCAGGGACCAGAAGACACAGGTGGACTTCAGACAGAAACACTCTGAGGAAGAGTTCCTCACACTTTCTACTCAAACTACAGGGATCAGGAAGTCCAGCAGAAACCCCTTTAGTTCATGTGTGAAGCTGTGGGGGCGGAGTCTGGACTGGTTCTGTGTTCATGGCGGTTGGGGTCCAGCAGGGCCGAGTGCACAAAGCCAAGCGGCGGGTCTTGGACTCTGGGAGGCCTCGTCCCGCAGGGAGAACTTGGCAGCTCGGCGCTCCTGCTCCACCAGAACCCCGCCGGCAGAAAGCGTTGTCAGGGGCAACAGCCGAGAGGGCCGCTGAGTCTTGGATCTGAAGTGGACCACGTGGACCTGGTTCCTCCTCCTGCTCCTTCTCCTGCTCAGCTGGAAATAAAAACCCTCCGAGGTCTGATGAGGTTCTTTTTTAGGAACAATAACAAACGTTTGACCTTCACTGAAACGTTAAAGATGTTTGAAACCTGAAAACAAGCGATAAACAGGAAACAGAATGTCTGACTGTTTGATAAACAGGAAACAGATCATCTGATTGTTTGATAAACAGGAAACAGAACGTCTGATTGTTTAATAAACAGGAAACAGAACATCTGATTGTTTGATAAACAGGAAACAGAACGTCTGATTGTTTAATAAACAGGAAACAGAACATCTGACTGTTTGATAAACAGGAAACAGAACGTCTGACTGTTTGATAAACAGGAAACAGAACGTCTGACTGTTTGATAAACAGGAAACAGAACGTCTGACTGTTTGATAAACAGGAAACAGAACATCTGA
>NW_013952581.1:301125-303625 GCF_001266775.1 Austrofundulus limnaeus | reverse complement strand
ATATAAGTTCAGTCTGTTTACCATCATCCATCCATCCATCCATCCATCCATCCATCCATCCATCCATCCATCCATCCATCCATCCATCCATCTACATTATCCATGCTTCACACATACAACTATTCTTCATCCATCCATACTTCCATCATCCATTCATCCATCGTCTGTCCAACTGTTTGACCAACCAACCAACCATCAATCTACTCATCAAACCAACTAACCATCAATCTATTTATCAAACTAACTATCCATCCTTCCATCCATCTATCCATTCATCCATCATCTTCTGCTTGATTCAAGTCAGGTCTCGGAGAAAGCAGCTGGATCAGCGAAGTCCCCCTTCCAGTTCTTCTGAAAGGACTCCATGGTGTGCCCAGACAAGCTGAGAGACATGGTCTCTTCAGGGTGTCCTGGGTCTCCTTCCACTTGGACAAGCCTGGACTGTCTCAGCTGGTTCCTCTGGATGTGGAGGAGCAGCTGAATTTCTAGCAGAACTTCCATCTGGATGTGTTTTTTTCTGCTCTGAGTCTCATAGGTCTTCATGTTCTGCTCTGAGTCTCATAGGTCCTCATGTTCTGCTCTGAGTCTCATAGGTCTTCATGTTCTGCTCTGAGTCTCATAGGTCCTCATGTTCTGCTCTGAGTCTCATAGGTCCTCATGTTCTGCTCTGAGTGGAACATTTAGAAATCCTTCAGTTCAAACAACAAAACCAAACGTTTCTGTCGCTGGTTACTTTGTGGAGAAACAGGAGGAAACGGAGTGTTTGTGTTAACCAAGATGAATCCCCTCAGTGGAAGAGTTATTTCTCTCAGGAACAAAAGGACGGATCAATCAGGAGCAACGCTGCAGAACAGCCGAAAGAAACACTGACAGAGACGAGACGCTTCGGTAGAAACAAGACGCTTTATCTTCCTTCAGACGTTAAAGAGGTATCTCTGCTTCAAGCTTCATCATCTCATGTCTTAATCCAGCTCAGGAATTATTCATCCCCTCCCAACATCACCGCAAATCACTCAGGTCTGCAGCTCTATACTTAGCCCCGTTTAAAACTCATCCTCTGACTCGCTTCTTTATTGAATCAGCGACAGAGAAGGACGCAGAATAAAGGAGAAAAACTGGCCTGGTTTCTTGCTCCCATTAAGTTTAATTTTTCCCACACTTCCTGTGGGATTTTCACCATCAGGAGTGTGACGAGACGATGCTTTGAAGCCCAAAATAAAGAAGCAGGTATAAAAAAAATTATCATATAAACGCAGAATCCCAGGAGACAGAAAACCAACTCCCACACAGCTGAGCAGAAATTTGTTCAGTTGATGCAGATTTTTATTCATTTATTTAAGGTTTTTAATTACTAATGACTTTATTTAAACAGCTCTTTCTAGTTGTGTCTGAAGAAAAGTCATGAAAATCTAACTGTTGGTGTTTTTGTCACGGTTTTAGTGTTTTATCTCCAACATTAAAATGTAAAAGGTGACAGACGGTGATGCTGCAGCAAAATGACAAACATATTTCAGCTCCCAGGAGGACGCAGGCTCTGACTTTATTTGGGTTTTTTTTTTTCTGTACTTTTAGCTTCGGTTAATCTGTTCCCAAATCCATCCCTGTGATCCGGTCCACGTTTAAAGACGTCAGATTCATGTGTTTTCTTTCAATAAGTTGCTGCAGCGATGCAGAAAACATCTGGATTGTTCTCGWCAGTGATGAACTGTCTGATGACATCTTGTTGAGGGGAAATCCTGACAAAGAAACCTGATTTTTTTTAATCTTGCAGCTTTTTGCATCATCAGAAGGAGGTCCTCTCCTCCTCCTCCTCCTCTGCAGCTCAGAGCTGCCAGCAGCAGAACTGGATTCTTTAATAATTTCACTCACAGCCGAGCTCTTCTCCTAAAGTCTCCTCGCAGCTCCTGGTAATGATTTTCTGTGTTTCTGCTGCTGTGGAACTTAAATTTAAGCAGAAACCAGCCGAACAATGTGTGTTTCTTTAGGGAGAAACAGGAGCCAATCAGAAAGCAGCTCCCTCTCTGCATGGCTTTCATTTATTTTATTTTATTATTTTTTTAGGACAAAGCAGTTTTTATCACCTGTTTGGCCTTGGCTGAGGCTGTGGGCCGGATGTGCCGCTTCATTCATCAACTCTTCATGAATGAGACTCAGAAACGTCAACAAGTGGCGCAGCTTGTTTCTTTTTGTTCAGTGTCAGTAATGAAAGCAGACAGATGTTGAACAGCTGCAGTTTGCTTTCTAACATGTAAACACCAGGCCGTGACAGGAAGCAGCAGAAGGAAGAAAACAAGCAAAATGTTGGAAAAAACAAGATGATTTGTGAAGAAAAACATCTGCTCACATCAGCAGAAGATCCAGACCTGAAGCCTCCACCAGACCAGAGACAACAGTCCCTCCAAAACCTCCAGACCTCCTCAGGTCCTTTACAGACCTGGACCTGAAGCATCATCGAACAAAAACGTGTCTAATTCTTTAACACACATTGTGTGTGTGTGAG
>NW_013952581.1:298149-299614 GCF_001266775.1 Austrofundulus limnaeus | reverse complement strand
GTATTATATATTTTATATTTTACACCTGATTATCAGAGGATGTCAGCAGGTCAACCTTCCATTCTTCACTAAATGATGTAATCAGGTGAAGGGGTTCCTGCAGACCCGGTTGAGTCCAGGTCTGCAGGACTCCTCTGCACCTGCTGCCCTGGATCCGAGAGCTCAGGTCCAGCTCATCCTGCAGGACTGGACCCTCCTGCAGGACTGGACCCTCCTGCAGGACTGGACCCTCCTGCAGGACTGGACCCTCCTGCAGGAGCGCGCTCCTCTCCTCCTCCGCGCGCCGCACCCCTGACACGCCTCAGCTCAGATCCACATCATGACCCAGGTTTTCAGATCAAATCTTACCATTTTTTGTGTCCCTCAGCTCCCTCAGASTCCCGCGCTGCGCCGGGACACAGACCCACGCAGATCCACCGGGCTGCAGGGCGCGCGCTGCGCGGAGGATCCCGCGGCGAAACAACTTCCTGCAGAAACGGAGCTGCTTTTGGTTTGCAGACTGAGGAGCTGCAGGAGCAGCTCGCTGTTGCTGCACAGATTTTGTTTTATTAGAACCCAAACCGGATCAGATGTCCTCCGTGGCGCGCGGGAAACATGGAACAGAACGAGCCTCCGCTCCTCAACGCAAGAATGCGCTGCGCATTTCAACTAGACCCCCTCCCCACTCTCTCTCTCTCTCTCTCTCTCTCTCTCTCTCTCTCTCTCTCTCTCTCGTGCACACACACGAACGCACGTGCGCGCGCAAACAAATCCAATCCTGTGTGATGAATGGAAGACATAAACGGAGAGTGTTAAATAATCCAGCCTCAGTGGTCCTGGGMGGTCTTCATAAAGACTCAAACAAAGGAGATCAGGATCCTGGACAAACGGTTTTACTGAAGGCCTGAAGGAAAACAACAGAAAAGGTGTTTTGGAAAGAGAACCTGTTTGTTTGGTTTTTATTTGAACAGCATCATTAAAWGTGTAGAAAAATTAAATAAAATGTAAAAAAAAAAATTCTTTGTTTTATGATTTACTTTATGGAGAACCGAAAATGACATAATTAAGAATAAAAGCAGAAATATAAAAATGGCAAAAAGTTTTTTTATTGCCTTGTGTTGCTTTTACACTTTAATGCTTTTCTGTCTCATAATGCAAATAAAGTGGGCGGTCCTTCTTGAGTCAACCCCTCTCCCATTGGTCAACAGACAGGAAGGAGCAAAACCCAAAACCACACTTATGTTTTTATTAAAAATCAATTACTTTTCAGAAAAGAAAATATTTGTCATTTACGGAACCCGTGAGGGTACACGGGAGATTTTTTTTTTTTGCGTTCCCACGCAATAATATTGCGTTACCTCGCAAAACAAACTCACATGTTCACCATTAGCAAGTTAGCCTACTGCTTTAATTCAGCTTCAGAATGAATATATCACACACTGTAAAAAATGAAATGTTGGATTTACTTAACCATGTTATGTGACCT
>NW_013952581.1:294961-297096 GCF_001266775.1 Austrofundulus limnaeus | reverse complement strand
ACCTTCTTCTGCCACAGGTCTATTGGTCTAATGGTTTATGTCATGGACTTTCATGTGGGAGGTCATGGTTCAAAATCCAGCTAATGCAACTTAAGCAAAAAATCTTTCACTTCAAACTTAATTGTCAAACAATTACCTTAATTACAAACACCTGCTGACGTGACAGGCACAAGCTGGTATAGAAAACACATTTGAACTTGGTCAAAGTTCATTCTGCAAGTCCAATGTGGCAGGCATTGCCATGGTGCACTGACATGCTACATGGCAATGCACACTTGTTTTTACACCGTAAAAACCCATGTCTAGTTTATTCTTTATTTTCTCCCCCTTGGTCAAGCAGGTCAACAGTCTCCTCTGAGCAACATGCTGATTATATTCAGCTGCTCATTTAAAGAATGTGAGTTTTATAAATTAAGTAACATTTACCTGCAGCTGAACTCAGATTCTCTGATTATTGCAGCAGAAAATGAAGCAGTTTCTGGTGTTTTAGCTCACAAGCCTCAGAAACTTGGTGTCATTTTTGATTCTGTGATGTTTTCAAAGCAACATAGGAAGCAACAGTTTATTCACGTTTAAACAAGAAGGAGCGTCTTCAGCTGGTCCAGAACTCAGCTTGTTTACAACCAAACAGCTGACATCACAGCTGTTTTAGCTTCTCTGGCTCCCAAAATTACATTTAAACTCCTGGTTTTAAACTTTTATCAATCTTGAGGGGATTACATTTTTGTTTCTTGCTTTTACTGTGAAACACTTTCAGAATTTGGTGGATTATGTGGTTTTTCTTGATTTTCTCACCAGAAAGCAGAAACCTGTTGCCTGAAGTTTGCTGTAAAACATGCGTCTGCACCTGTCTCTTTATGCACTTTACAAAAGTCTGCCTTTATGTGTCTTATAAATAGATTACAGATGGGTTATTAATTCATCTGTAAATCATTAATACGTGTTTATTACATATTAATTAAGGATGAGAAAGAGACAAAACTGTCGGGTTTCTTGCCAAACATCCAAATCTGATTGTACATATTACATCTAAATATGCTTATTAAACATTTCACGCTATGTTACCTTGTAAGCACAATAACGTGTTAGAAACCCATATTTTACACATTGTTAGTCTCATAGCCTAACTGCCCAGGACATATTTGGTCACAAATGACTTAGGCATATATGCTATGAGGCTAACAATGTAAAGTATTACTGCATTAAACTTATCCACAGTTATTAAGGGAGCCTTATTGTAAAGTGTAAAACAGCACATTATTTAAAAGTCTCCCTTATGACATTTATACACATTTATTGGTCATTAATGAAAAAGGAATATCTACTTTTTTACACTTTACGATAAGGGTCCCTTAATAATTGTTTTAATGCAGTAATACAGTACAATATTATATGTAAAATATGTGTTTCCAATACATTATTGTGCTTACAAGGTGGAAACCTACTCTGAAATGTTTAATATGTACAGGAACAGATTTGGCTCACAATTTGGCAAGAAACCGGTCAGTTTTTCTCTTTCTCGTCCTTAATTAATGCTTAATAAATATTTATTAATGATTTATAAAGTGTTTACAGATGAAAACTTATCTATAAACTATATATAAGCCATCTATAAGGGGAGCCTTATTGTAAAGTGGTACAGTTTTGTTTAATGCAGGACTCACTTTCAGTTTCCTCTCCTCCTGAAGGTTTCACCAGAGTCTCTGCTGGTCGTGAATGGTTGCCTGTGTTTGTGATGAAGTTTGGACCGTGGAGCAGAATTAGCAGGAAATAAGGATCAATATTTTAGATTAGCCTCTGCAGAGTTGATAAAAGACTAAACTCCCAGATTAAAAGACCTCTGACTCAAATGTCCTCCATCATCATCACCATCATTATCATCATCATGTGAGAGGAAGTCTTTGAGCCGTTTGTCCCTTCGAGCGATGTCCCAGAAGGTCCATGAAGAAGAGATCCAGTTGGAAAGAGACTCCCCCTCACTCCACATCTGATGCAATCTCATCTCCACATCAACAATCAGCGACCAGTGGACAATTCTGTTTATCTGCAGGAAGAAGGGAAAAAAACATCCAGTTTGAACAGAAAGTTTCTGAGGAAAATCACATCAGTTCTGTAAAAAAAAAAAAAAAAAAAAA
>NW_013952581.1:291450-292905 GCF_001266775.1 Austrofundulus limnaeus | reverse complement strand
ACCAAAATATACCATACCATACCATATTATACCATACCATACCATGCCATACCAAAATATACCATACCATACCATATTATACCATACCATACCATACCAAAATATACTGTACCACACCATACCAAAATATACCACACCATGCCAAAATATACCATAACATACCAAACCATACCATACCATACATACCATACCATACCAAACCATACCATACCATACCAAACTATACCATGCCATGCCATACCATACCATACCATACCATACCATACCATTTTTATTTATAAAGCACTTTAAACAGCACAAGGCCAACCAGTGCTGTACAGCAAACAGACACAAAAGGACATAGTTAAAATTACAAATCAAAATATGGAGCATTTACACATAGAACAGAGTTATGATACACAGTGAGGTTTTGCACCATCTCACTCAGACTCAAAGGCAAGGCAGTAGTAGTGTGTTTTTAAACTAGACTTGAAGACAGCGAGTGAATTTTAGGGTAAATGGTCAGAGTTCGGCTATAAAGGCTAAAAAAATGAATGGAAGTCAAAGCAGGGTCCCCACGGGGCTGAAGAACAAGCATGTGTGTGTGTGTTGACATGTAATTTTCATGTTGATCTGAAGTCGTGAGGATCAGTTCTTTTCTCGCTGCAGCTCAGACCCTGGAGGGGCCTGAGTCACCWCTCTGTGTGGGTGGACCAGGCCCGGTAGCCGGAACCGGAACAAAAGCAGAATAAAATTCAGTTTTTTAGCTTTTGTAGAAAGAAAAACAAATAAATAAATTAAATATAGAAGAAGAAATGGATGTGGGCATGTTGAGTCTGGTGCACTCTCTGAGAGAGGGATGTGCCGCACGTGGAACACAGACCTCGGTTCTGGTCCAGTATCAGTAAACTGGTGAAATAACAGATCTTCAGCTTCTGTAACTGTCACTGTGGCAGCCCAGAAAAACAGACGGAGCTGGGAGTTCTGTTTTTAGACACTCGCAGAGTTTAGGGTTAACAGTTTTAACCAGTGTTAGCAGCATAAGTGATATTAGCAGTGTTGACAACATTACCAACGTTAGCAGTGGCAGTGTTAGCAGCATCAGCATTATTATATGTGTTAGCAGCATTAGCAACATTAGCAGTGTTAGCAGCATTAGCATCATTATAAGTGTTAGCAGCATTAGCAACAGTAGCAGTGTTAGCAGCATCAGCATCATTATAAGTGTTAGCAGCATTAACAACATTAGCAGTGTTAGCAGCATTAGCAATGTTAGCAGTGTTAGCAGCATTAGCAACATTAGCAGTGTTAGCAGCATTAGCAATGTTAGCAGTGTTAGCAGCATTAGCAATGTTAGCAGCATTGTCAGCATTTGCAGCATTATTAGTGTTAGTAGCACTGGCAGTGTTGGTAGCAATAGCATCATTATACGTGTTAGCAGCATTATCAGGCATTGTCAGTTATCTGCGTTAGCAG
>NW_013952581.1:283729-290856 GCF_001266775.1 Austrofundulus limnaeus | reverse complement strand
CACACACACACACACACACACACACACACACACACACACACACACACACACGGCTCACACTGATGCAAACGTGATCAGGATTTCATTGTTTCTCTTGACGCAGTGACATCATCTCTAATTGACCCCCCCACACACACTCACATACACATATACATATATACACACACACACACACACACACACARWTTTTTTGAAGCCTAAAAGAGGAATAATATGCTGCTCTGTGTGGTTTCCATGGCAACTGGCCCGTTTCAATACAAGGGGATGTTGAGAGCTCTGAGGGGTAATTGGGGGATGCTGAGGTGAGAAAAGGCGAGGCAGTGTGTCTGTGTGTCTGTGTGTGTGTGTGTGTGTGTGTTTTACCCGTGCCAACGACAGAATTCGATTAACTAAGCCGTGGAGATTCGGATCAATCCCAAGTTCTGCTCCTGCTGCCAGGTGTTGACAGAACCGCAGCAGCTCTGAGGAGGTAAAAAGGACAGGAAGTGAGCTGCAGGCTGAGGTGTCGCTGTACGAAGGAACGAGTTTATGATTTAATGTTGGGGAGAAGTTTTGAGTTACGTCAGAGGTGGACTGATGGAAATGCAGACATGAGTTCATTTAAGTCCCCAAAAAGCCTCCAACACGTGTGTCAAACTCATGGCTCGTGGGCCATATTTGGCCCATGGGTGAATTCTGTCCAGCCCGTTAATGAGGCCACGCCTCCACCTTCCAATCCCCCTCAAATTTATTTTTATTTTTGAAAATGTTTATTTATTTACTTAATATAAAAGACCAACTGTTAACTTTAAATTTATGATTCAACATATTATATTTAAATGTAAAGATAATAATACTTGTCTGGCCCCTGAGCTGCTGGCTTGAAGTAATAATTAGTAAAAGTATTAATGTTTTAAAATAGTCTGCTTTAAAGTGCCAGTGGCTGTGTTTCCACAGACCATGAAAATCCACAAATTAGAATTTTGAAAATAAATTTGCTCAATGGAAACACGTCAATTTCGAAAAGAATTACGTTTTTCGACAAAATGTTTTTGCGCTAGGATGAGGTGGTTTTTCGGCCGTATTGACGTTGGTGTATTTTGCAAAACTGCAATGGAAACACTTTTTTCGCATCACGGGAGTCACATGATCAACAACCGGCTGTTTCCATTGGCGAAAAAGATGATGACGAAGAAGATAACAGGAAGTAGAAGTAGTAGTAAAATCACCGAAGTTGTAAAAGAAAGTAGTAAAATCACCAACTACAATTTCTCAAAAACACAGCATACGTAGCCGCTCCCAAGTAAGAGGGGCGTGTCACTAGAAAGTCTCGATAAGACGTCAACGTCTCCTCTGATGAAGTGCGTGTAAAATCTACATTTAAATACATTTTTTCCCTGTTGAACTGGGAAGTGGGAATTTCCCACTTATGAGTCCCAAATTTAAACTGGAACTAGTGGGAATTCCATGTTGTAAAGTGGGAGTGTTCAGAATTCAAGACCGCAGCTACTCACCACAACTCAGCAAAGAGTAAAACTCTTACTTTTACTTTTAATAGTATTTCTATTTTATTTATTTCACATTCATTCAGTCGTACAAAGTACTTTTCAGTGTTTATAAGAGGAAGCGTTAAAACCCTGTTTCTATGCAGGAAATACCAGGTAGAGCTCAGGTATTGTGTGTTAACGGACCTCAGGAACATACGTTTAGTCAATCTGCAGCTTCTTCTGTTTGAACCAGCTGGTGAGAAAAAAAAGCAAAAAGAAGGATCTTTGTAAAGAAAAACAGACAGATCCAAAGAAAGACAATCTTCAACATTTGTCGCAATATTACAACATGAAAACCCTCACCTSATCCATGAAACACGTGTTTTTATGAACCTCCAGGAGGCAGGACCAGTCAGGATGAAAAATGATGATTGGGGAGCAGAAGATTACATTTCTCTGCATCTGTTTATGTCTTGTGTTTCTCCCAGCAGCACAGTTATTTGTTCGTCCTCTGAGAACTTGGTCCTACATGCTCCAGCTGCGAAGGCCTGTTGCTCAATCAGGACCAGGAATGTCCAGGCTCCTGCAAGAAGAGCTAAAAGCTCAGAGGAGCCAAAAAGTTCAGCGGTAGCTCAACCAGCCTGACCTTTATGGTGCTGTATGAGGGCCAAAATTAAGACTATTGCACAACCAGTGGTTGCTACATCCTTGTAGCAGGAGGCTGTATCTATTCCTAAACCAGGTATTGATCTGATTAATGATAGGCCGGCACCGCTAACTGAGAGAACGGTGCTGGCAAATGAGAAGGAGACTATTCATTTGTGTTAGCATCAGAGAGGCTAGCAACTGGCATGGATAGGCATTAAGGGCTCGACACACAGGAGGCGACGTCGCTCGCTCTCCATTCATTTCCTATGGAGCCTGTGCAGTGAGGCGACAATCGCTTGCCCTCCTCCAGCTAAGCAACCGGCGACAATAGTGCATGTGAAATTTCACGCTCGTACACGTGCACACGCAAGCTTGCGACGCGACATATGAAAGTTGAAAAATGTTCAACTTTTGTCGCTGTTGCTTAGCGTACAACCAATCAGCGAGGGTTTCATTGGCTGACCAATGAGAGGAGAGTATGCTACACACTGCAGTTAGCTAACACTTTCACCAAGTGATTACTAAAAAGCTTTGTGGGAATTTATTGACACCGGGGTGAAGTTTATGGTAAGTTTTTCCTCATAAAACTGTATCTTGATGTGTGTTTGTTTTTCAATTTCATTAGCATCGCAAGATTAGTTTAGTTTACACGTCCGTAATGCACACCCGCCTTCAGAGTCAAGAACCAATCAAATTTCGTGAAGACAAGCGACCTGAGAGCGCGATTCGCAACGCTGCGATCGCTATCGCGTCCTGTGTGTCGGGTTTCACCCTGGCTGCGATGACAGCCGTTAATCGCTGTAGTTTGTCGCTGCCCGTGTGTCGAGCCCTTTATGCTGCATTTCAGTTGTCCTCGGAGGTCGTAGCTTCGAGCCTCCGAGTTCTATTTTTCAACTGGAACGACCCCTGAAGTCGTGGTTTTGAGTCGAGAGGTCGGCGCATCCAAACCATACCCGAGCAGCCCGAGCATGCGTTACGTCATCGTTTCAACATGGCTGCTGCGCGCATGAAACTGTCAGCGGTCGCACTATCATTAGCATGTTTCTCTAAGCTAACGACTAATGTTGAGCTGTAATCAATGTACACAAGCACCATCCCCATTATTTAAAAGACAGAAAGTAAGAAGAGAAGAGGCAGAATAAAAACGAGTGTAATTTGTTTGTTTATTTTCCCTTTTTTTATTTGTTTAATGTGTGTAGGTACTAGCATGCTTGTCTGAGCTAACTGCTAACATTGCTAGTCTTGCATGTAAACTAAAGCGGCTTTGTTCTGTGTTGTTTATTTTACATTACGTCAGACGTACTTGTAGTGCTTTATAGTGACAGTTAAAATAAATGTTTTATGTTATGTATTTCAGGCCGGTAAGAACCCAGGGCGCAGGCAGATTAAAGGCTCCAAAAAACAAAGTATTTATTAACAAAAAGGTGCAGACGGGGCAGCTCAAAAAACTCAGAGTGGCGTGACAAGACAAGACACAATACAGAACACAACCAAACAATGACCCGACAGGGAAGTGACGACAAGACACAGAATATAAAGGTGAGACTAATGAGTACAAACAGGAAACACCTGGGGGAGAAAATGAGGATCAGGTGTGAGTGGGCGGGGCTGGAGCAAAGGCAGGCAGGAGGAAGAAAACAGATGACAAGACAGAAAACTAAAATAAAACACAGACACAAATCATAACATTTTAATACAGTTTGTACACTCAACATACCTCGTAGAGCACTATTATTGTACGTTTTATTGTTGCAGAGCAAAATGAAACGCTTTTTCCGATGTTTGAAACTGGAACGCCATCAGCTCGGAACTGACGTCAGTCCGGCTTCAGAATTTCGAGTTCCGATACAACTGGAATGCAGCATTAGCATAGGAAAAGCTAACGACTAGCATGGATAAGCTGGCGTTAGCATCGTAGAGGCTAGCAATTAGCATGGATAAGCTGGCATTACCATTGGAGAGCCTCTCCGATGCTAACACCAGCTTATCCATGCTAGTCACCAGCCTCTCTGATGCTAACACCAGCTTATCCATGCTAGTCACTAGCCTCTCCGACGCTAACACCAGCTTATCCATGCTAGTCACTAGACTCTCTGATGCTAACACCAGCTTATCCATGCTAGTCACTAGCCTCTCCGATGCTAACACCAGCTTATCCATGCTAGTCACTAGACTCTCTGATGCTAACACCAGCTTATCCATGCTAGTCACTAGCCTCTCTGACGCTAACACAAATGAATAGTCTCCTTCTCATTTGCCAGCGCCGGCCTCTCAGTTAGCGGGGCCAGCTGCTCAGTTAGCGGTGCCGGCCTATCATTAATCAGATAAATAGCTGGATTAGGAATAGATATAACCTCCTGCTACAAGGATGTAGCAACACCGGTTGTGCAACAGTCTTAATTTTGGCCCTCATACCACACAATAGACCTTTGGGGACATCCTGCGGTGTCTGCTGCGGCCCGGAGACCACACAGACTTCGTGTGGGTTTCAGAGCTTCTTCCATCAGACGGACTGAGATCCAGGGAGTTTGGAGAACGAGTCACATCTCAACCTCCTGGGGGAACTTTTTCCTAACGATGACGCCAACCTGCTTTTATTTCCTGCGAGTCAAACGTCTCTGAGATACGCACAACGTTAACCCACCAGAGTCCACCCAGTTGTTTTATTATGTCAGCATCAGTTCTGGAGTGTTTTAGATGACGCAATATCTGTAAAATCCTACCAACCTGGGGTCTAAATGGGCCAAAAGCTGGTTTTTATTTCAATCTAAGGACTGAATAAATGAGGTCAATCGTGCGTGACGGGGTTGAAACATGCCTTTACATCGGGACAGCTGGGTCGGGCACATCAGCGGTAAAATTACTGCCTGTGTCGGAGTCTGATCACTGTTATTGTGTTGTCTCCTCCCGCACTGTCACACAGCCAGGGGAAATGGCTGCAAGGCTATTTTCAGGCTGCCTGCAGATGGCAGAGAGCAGTCGGACCCTTCTGTTTCATCAACTACCCAAGCAGGAGCCCTCACAATGAATAACAGCGGTGATAAACGAGAGTTTTTATCTGAGGGTTGTGGTTCGTTTCCAAGCATTTGACTGCTGGATTCATGTGYAGACAAACCTTTCCCAGGCTGTCATTTCGTTGTTTTCAGAGCCAAACTCCTGAAAATTAAAAATATCTTTCTCTTTTTAGTATGTCTTGTGTCACTTGGAGAGGTTTTTTTTTTTTAAATTGAGGAATGAGTTCGTTTTCAGAGTCAAAGGTTGTTTTTCTGAGGGGGGAGACGTGGGCTACAGTTTATTTGAAATGTAGATTGAGAGCCMCGTCTGTTTCATCCTGTCCATGAAAGATGCATGCTGTGGTCTCATTATCCTGCTCTCGTCTTGGAACGCCGCAGAAAATCAATCCGGGGCCAGAGGAGGGGTGACATCTCCACAGATTCCTCTTCATCTTCCTCACAATGAGGGAGAGGAGGCCCTACAAGTGGGAGGAGGCGTGCGGAGGAGTGAGTGTTCGCACCGAAGCTGCGGTTTGGCTCGACTGACGCGTTAACTGTGAGGTTTTATCTTGCCTCGTGAAAATAGGGTTTGTTGTCCAAGTTAACAAGAAAACCACAAAGATTTCTGCTGGAAGCCAAAAGAAGTCAGTGAAAATCCTAAAAAACCTGCTAAAAAACAGAAGAAAGTGGGTTTTGTCAGCTTCAATTTATTTAAAAAACCAGCTGCTTCGGTCAGAAACAGGGTCATGTTTTATTGTAATATTCTAATCCAGACGTTCTCTTTGAGAAATCAGGTCCAGGTGGGAGGAAATCTGCAGTTTAACCAATTACAGGGATGTCGGGTGAGGTCCGYCTCTCATTTTCTGCTGTAACAGGCTAAAATGATCGCGCTCCACCAAACACTTAGCATACCAATGGCCCACCTGAGAATCAGCCCTGCGTTTCTGTGGCTTGATGCGTCTGAAGGAAATCCCCGCTCCTTCCAGCTGTGGTCCTCGTGGATCGGTGGCGGATGCTGGGGGAAGKTCAGTTTCGGCCTACATCATAAAACGTGTCGGTTTKTTAAATTCTACCCTCCGTTCCTTTTCAAGAAAATGATCTGAGACCGTGTCACAGATCATTTTACAGCACTTCCAGTCAGCCAGCTCACTGTGTCGTACCAGGACAGCTGTTACTTTTCCACTATACCACCTTTCACACCAAARTAATCTGAGGAGTTGATCATTAATCTGAGGAGTTTGTCAGCCCTGCTGTTTAACTCTAAGGTTTTCTTCGTAAGGAAGACGGCTTTGCCAAAYTCCGGTCCACAACATTCAAACTGTCTGCCATTACGTGCAGCTTCTTATATTTATTTATTTAATTATTTKATTATTTTGCTGTGGCGGTCATCTCCTCTCTGTTTTTTCCTTTAAACGATGAGTATCTCATTAAAGATCCATCAGTCTGCTCGCTTACAGAAGCTGTTTATTTATTGACCCTGATGGTATCTTATTGGAACAACGAGCTGGAGGAGGATGGTTTCAGTCTATTTTCAGGCCTGAGTTGTTTTTTTTCCTGTAACTTGGTTAGCAGAGGTCTGTTACCATCATGGATCAGTGTAGGTGGGGTAACTGCAGGGCCAGCCCTAGACATTTGGGGGCCCTAATCAAGATTTGTTTTGGGGGCCCTACTTCARCATAAGTTCACTGTAAAAGATGCACAAAACTAAAATCTGTATTATAAACTCAAACTTTAATCATAAAATTTTACCAGTAAGAACACAGTGTACCATAGTTTACTGCTGACTGAGCACTCTCTAAATGCTGTATTAATATGAGTAAACGGGTAAATGAGGACCCAGTTTGTGTTGTTAAGCACTTTGAGTATCCTGGTTGATTAGAAAGGATCTAAATACAGTCCAGGTATCATTTATTGATCTGAATGATGCTCAGTGTTGAAACTTTTAACGTGAGATGAACTTGGCTTTGACTACTACAGGTTTCCAAACTTAAAGTTTAAATATATATATATATATATATAT
>NW_013952581.1:281262-282681 GCF_001266775.1 Austrofundulus limnaeus | reverse complement strand
GGAAATATATTGTTTAAAACATCTAAAAAATCTTGAACACCAGAATTAAAATCTTAATTGCAGCCCCATCATTTTCTTTTTGCGTTCTGTTCCTTGACATGGCAGTTCTCATTAAACGGTGGGACTGCTTGAATTTTGGAAGTAAAATCAGCCAAACTGTCATAAATCTTTGAAGAACTCAAAGTCTCTGTGAACATCTGCAGGCGCTCTCAGCTCAGACCTGGTCAGACAGAAGTGAGGACCACGGAGCAGGATCAGCTGGTGATCAGTTACTGCACCGCTGCATTCAGAGAGGAAAATCACTTCAAGTTTTCATTACTTCTGTGCACAAAATTCACTTTTCAAAGAATCTCCTCACACTGATGGGGYGTCCGGGGGTTCTCCCCCAGGAAATTTTGATGAAATGAACTAAAATTCATGTAGCTGGTAAAAAAAAGTGCTACTCAGAGTGTTTGCTGACCTAGTATAACCAAAAGGACAACTATAGTACAGCGTAAATTAATAAGTCTAATTATACAGAGGATACTAAATAAATACTCAAAGGTCTTGCCGTATATGTTTTTTATTACACAAACAGGTCTGAGGAGGATCGCAGCTCGTCATGCGTCCTCACAGTTGAGTTCTCGGCCTCAGCTACAGGATGTAGTTAAAGCTCGAAATATCACTTCTGAGAGAAACTACAATTAATTTGATGGTAACGATACAAGACGTGTAATTTCCAGATGAAACTCCAGAGAACTCGCAGCACGGATTAAAAATGATTAAATAATTGGGGGGCTCAGAAAAGCGAGGGCTTTAATTATAATTTGTTACATGAGAACAAAGGAGGATTTTATCCAGTCAGGTTGTAGGATCTGGTTTTGTAGTCTGACTGAGGTTCAGAACCTGGAGAGCAAATATAAAACTCTTGGTGCTGGAACCTTTCTTTACTTCCTGTTTTATTTTGTAGAGTCAAGACTGAACGAGCTCAATTATTTCAGCAACAGGAAGCTCAAATATTGTTTTGTTTATTTCACATTGCAGTAAATATCTGCGGTCCACTTCCTGTCTGTAGTTTCTGCTGCTGCATGAGGTCTGAGGAGCAGGACCGGCCCGTGGTGTAGGCAGTGTAGGCAAACACTAAGGGCACCGTCTATTTAGGGGTGGGGTGCCACAAATGGGGCAAGAAAACAAGGTTTTTCTCAGCCTGCTTTGTTCCTACAGGGTGTTTCATGGTAAAAGTATTATGATGCAGTTGAGACTCAATTCATCCCATTAAAAATAATGAGTTTCAGTTCTGATCTCAGATAAAGTCAGTTTAAAGTCTGGCTTTCAGTCTTCTACCTTCATAAAATACTGATTTTATGTTTTTAAAATAAATTAGTCCCAAGAATGTAGTAAAATGCTCCTCAAATGGCTGGAAAATGCAGAGTTTTGAGT
>NW_013952581.1:274644-281147 GCF_001266775.1 Austrofundulus limnaeus | reverse complement strand
GCCCAGAACTGCTTCAGTCTGCAGCTGCTGGTTCACATGAACAGGTGTTCCTCAGGGCGTCAGCAGGTGTCAGGTATGAGGTTGACATTCTGTTTCAAATCAGTTATATTGTTAACTTTTGTAACTGGGTAACCTGTTTGCTAAAGATAAAAAATAATATCAAAGACAAAACTGTTTAATTTGGTAGGTGAAGATGTCTGTAAATCGGCAGTGACATTTAAAAAGGGTGTAAGGGGGCCACCTGAAATCTTAAAGTTCCTGCGACGTGCATATTCTTCAAATACAAAAAGTCAAAGAAAACATCTTTATATTTAAGAAAGTTGGAATAAAACACACAATTTAACTCATTTTGTCACATAACTGGCATATTTTCTTTTGAACTTGGCTCAGCCAAAATGAAACAGGAAGTGACATCAAAGGGGAACTCTTTAATAAAGAAAACTCTCTGGTCTTTGTTTATTGAAACAATGTTATTTGATGACTTTTCTTCATCTCTGATAGTGACTCAAAATAATCGTAAGAAACATCAGATTCTTACCTAATTTCCCTCTGGGATCAATAAAGTATTTTTGAATTTGAATTCTCCTCCACAGTGTTGGATGTTGTAGCGACGCTCTGTTCACATGCAGACATTCCCCTTTGACATCACTTCCTGTTACTTCACAGGCAAATATCTCAACAACTGTTCGTCTCAGCGACATGAAATTTGTTTTGCAATATTTTATCAATGTCCTCTTTCTAAAAATGCATTCATATGTGTTACAAAACTTTGACGTGACATGCACTTTAAGGSGCCACCTTGGCTCTGGCCCTGTCTGCAGAGACAACTGTTTGAACCCTGTAACTGTGTTTTTAGGTGCAAGATTTGATTTTRGCCCCTCCAACACTGATGTAAGTAAGATCTTCAGACTGGACACACACAACAACCCTCTGTAAACCAAATGTGAGTTTTCATCACAGAATGAGACTAAAGAGCAGAACCGACTGAACAGCCAACCTTTGACGTCCCATAAGCCCACAATCCCAAAGCTGTTCAGGCCAAGCTTTTGTTCCCATGACAGCAGGAGGAAGAGGAGGAGGAGGAAGGCTCGGTCTGCAGTGACATTCCTCTGATGAGGCTGATTTGAACATGTCTCACGTTACATAACAAAAACAAGCTCTTAAACAACGCCTGCATGTTTCAGGATTTAAAATCAGCTGATTGGGAACATACAGATCCGCGGGAGTCAACGGGAAACCGACGAACATCCCGGGAGTCTCATCAGACACTTCTGTTAAAATTCAGATCACACACACTCCTGCGAGCTCGGAGAGGAGGAGGGGGGATTAGGAGCAAAAATGAGGGCAAGGATGGGGAGAGGAGGGAGAAGCAGGGAGAGGTCCAGCCTGGACCCATGAGCTCCATGAGAGAAAATGTTGCAGGAATCTGAGACATCCAGCAGGGTTTTATCAAAAAACCTTACAGTGATCTTTAAAACTGCCTCATCTACTAAACTGCTCCTGTGAGACTTTTCTTTCAATTTTACAGAAGGAAGAAAAACATTTAAACAAATTAAAACATGTTAAGATTCTGCTCTTACACTTCTCTGCTGGATGTGAATGTGCTTAAAYAATATTAATTCTCTGTGTGGTATTTAACCCTACGGTCGTTTTTCTATCTGGACAATGAGAAGCTGATGAAGTCAGAGTTTTGCAGGGGGTGTAGCTCAGTGGCAGATGCAGATCAAGAGGTCCTCAGTTCAAATCTGGGCACCCCCTCAGTAACAAGCTAAAATTATTTCTCTTTCTACAGAAGAAACATCTCATTTCTGCCAACAACAGAGATAATATCCTACAGTCAGTTTGCTGTTGTTAACGTGCAGCTCCTACATAAAATGGATACTGAAATCCATTTAGCAACTCGTCTTCTTAGTTTACTTTTAGCTTTTAGCTACTCTTATGCTTATTGTAGCTTTTAGCAAACCTTTGAATTTATCTAGCGCTGCTGCTTTGCAGCAGCATTTCGCCTGCTCCGCGGGCTTGGACCCCTGATAACTGGAACTGCGAAGCAGTTATGACCGGGGTCCAAGCCCGTGTAAACATGTCCACCTTTGCCTGTGTCACCCTGAACACACTGTCCACATGTGCATCACAGAGTTGTAAGACTGCATAGCAGGGGGTGTAGCTCAGTGGCAGAGCATTTGACTGCAGATCAAGAGGTCCTCAGTTTAAATATGGGCACCCCCTCAGTAACAAGCTAAAATTATTTGCTTCTCCTTTTACATAAGAAATTTCTCATATCTGCCATCAACAGAGAAATATCCTACAGAGTCAGAGTTCACTGTTAACATGTAGCTCATTCATGAAATGGATACTGAAACCTTTTTTTAGCAACTTCTCTCTTTGTTTTCTTATGTTACTTTTAGCTTTTAGTCACTATTGAGAAACTATTAGCCTGACTAGCATTCTGTTGGGTTTAGCATTCAGGATGTGTTTTGCAACAATTAGCACCACTTAGCATTTGTTACTTTTAGGTTTTTCTTCTAGGAAATAGTTCAAAAACAATATTTTGATGTGTTGCCATTATGATAAATTTATTGTTAAATTAATTAATTAAATGTAGTCATGTTTTATTGCAGACTAGCTAACAGGGGGCGTAGCTCAGTGGCAGAGCATTTGACTGCAGATCAACAGGTCCTCAGTTCAATTCTGGGCACCCCCTCAGTAACAAGCTAAAATTGTTTCTCTTGCTACAGAAAAAACTTCTCATATCTGCCAACAACAGAGATAATATCCTACAGAGCCATTTTGCTCTTGTTAAAGTATAGCTGCTATATGAAATGGATACTGCAATCCATGTAGCACCTCCTCTCTTCATCTTTTTATATTACTTTTAGCTTTTAGCTACTCTTATGCTTATTGTAGCTTTCAGCAAACCTTTGAATTTATCTATCGCTGCTGCTTTGCAGCTTCATCTCACCTGCTCCGCGGGCTTGGACCCCTAATAACTAGAACTGCGAAGCAGTTATGACCGGGGTCCAAGCCTGTGTAAACATGTCCACCTTTGCCTGTGTCATCCTGAACACACTGTCCACATGTGCATCACAGAGTTGTAAGACTACGTTTTATTGCAGACTAGCTAACAGGGGGTGTAGCTCAGTGGCAGAGCATTTGACTGCAGATCAAGAGGTCCTCAGTTCAAATCTGGGGCCCCCTCAGTTACAAGCTAAAATTATTACTCTTTCTACAGAAGAAACTTCTCATACTGTATCTGCCAACAACAGAGATAATATCCTACAMWGTCAGTTTGCTGTTGTTAARGTYCAGRTCCTACATGAAATGAATACTGGAATCTGTTGAGCAACTCCTGTTGTTTAGTCTTTCTATGCTGCTTCCAGCTTTTAGGGTTTTTTATACCAATCGTAGCTTTTAGCAAACCTTTGCATATATTTAGCTTTTAGCTCCTATTCTGTATCTTTTAACAAGCATTTTGTCATGTTTGGCATTCAGGATGTGTTTTGCAAGTTTTAGCTCAATTTTGTTTTTTGCTTCCAACTAATCTTTTGATCCTTTTTAGCTAGCTTTTTGCTACATTTAGCTGATCTTTTACTATTTTTTAATTTGTAGCATTCAGTTAGCTCCCATTTAATTTTTGAGTGACATTTTAGTACTTTTAGTTAAGAACTTCTTCATTTTCAGTTACATTTTACCAAGTTTGATATTTAATTTTTTTTTTTTTTTATCTTTCAAGACGTGCTTTGCTAATTTTAGCTTCACTTAGCTGATGTTAGATTTTAGCTTTCAGGAAATAAGCATAAAAATGTTTTGATATGTTGTCACGATATGTAGATTAATGTTTCATGTGCAGTGTGGAACCTTGTGCTTCTAAAGGCACTTACAAAACTTCTACCTCCACCTGTCAGTTTTCAAAAGATATTTACAAAAATTAGATTAAAAATACCATTTTATACTATTTCACAAACATGAAACAATAAAGATTTCAGTAATACGTAGAACAAACTGCAGTCTTCACTTTCTTCTCACTTCATTGTGTGGAAACGTATGATAGTTTGAATGAGTGCTCAGGTTTAACAYATTAAAGTTACATAAAAAGACATAAAATACAAACACTAGACCTGAACACGGTGTCCTCTCAGCACCTACAGTTCACAAATCACTATGGCAACAGGATTTTTACTCAGCCTCTCCTCACTTAGTGTCGGAGCATCACTTTGCCTCCGCCGCAGCGTCACACATGTTATCTTCAGAAGACGGGCGCAGACCACACATCCTGGCATTCAAGCTGTCAGTCAGCAAAGTGCTGCTATTCATAGAGGCGATCAATGCCAAGCAGCGGGGAGAGTGACAGAACAAAGCTGGCTGACGCACGGGGATGCTTTCGATAGAAGAGTCTGAGTCTGTTCCAAACAATTAAAGACGAGTCGATATTTAAAACCACGGGTGTTTGTCTGCGAACATCCGCCGAAGGTTCGGTCATTGATTCCTGCCAAACACCGACGAGGGACCGAAAGATGTTGTTGTTTTTTTTACCTGCTTTCTAGATAAGAAATCTGACTCAATAAAAACATGTTTTTATATCTTGTCTGGGATTTTTATGGACGTTATGTTTAGTGGAGACCAGGGCCGGCCTAAGCAGATTTGGTGACCTGGGCAAGATTTCAGGTGGCCCCGCTTAGCGCAGTTTTATAAATCTCACTGCGATTATACCAAATTAAGTAGTTTTGTCTTTATTATTTTTTATTTTTAGAAAATAGGTTGTCTAATGAAAATAATTAACAATAATTAATTTGAAACAGACCTGCTGACATTACGGGGAACACCTGTTCATGTTAACCAGCAGCTGTGGACTGAAGCAGTTCTAGGGGGGTCCGATGGTAAAAGCTCTCTGCATTTTTCCTTTATTTGAAGCATATTTTACTAAATTTGGGGATGGATTGAACATAAAAATCAATACTTAATGACTGAAGAATACTGCAAATCAGACTTTAACCTGAACTTTTTCACAACTATAACTTCCTTTCTCCTTATTTTGTTTTCTATTTATGCACTGTAGTTAGTCTTGACCCATACTTTATGCTTTTATCATGAAAAATCCTCTCCTCGGMTATAAACCCTCAGAAGTTCATTAACCTGAGGAACCAGTGATTATTCTACATTTAATTTACATTACCTGATGTCCACTGCAGTTGGCCGTTGTTCGTTTGCACACAAATTCATACAGCACCTGCCCCGCTCTGGTCCGGTCCACTCCGGTGCGAAGCACAGAGGAGGTCCGAGAAGCAAATGCAGGAAACATCATCCAGTGATAAATGTGGAAGTCGMCGCAAAATAATTAATTCTGTGAATGACGGACTATATTTAATGATATAGCTGGGATTTCTATAAAATTATTCTGCCTTTTGTGAATTATTTTGAAAATACGGATGTTTTGCTCATTCCTTTTCCTGTTGGTGCGATGTGATCTTTGCAGATTGACTCTGGTGGATCACCGTCCGCTCACCGCTGCCCTGCACCACCGTGTGGAGCCATTTTGAATAGTCTCATTGATTATAATGATTGTGTATTTGCTGCGGAGGTCGGACCGGACCAGAGTGGACCGGAACCACATTCAGTTTATTAATTTTTAATTGATTAAATCATTATGGGTGAATCCACTAAACTCTGAGAAAAAGGTGTCAAATATTATTTTGTTCCTCCCTCATTTGTGGCGCCCCCAGACATGCTGTGCCCTCAGTGTTCGCCTACACCGCCTATGGAAACGTTTTCATTACAGTCTCTTTAAATTCTGAGCTTGCAGACAAGTTTTTGACCCATTTTGCCACACAAGAACTGCAAACCTGGGCATCCTCTTCCACATGCCTGATTTAACCTGCCCACTTCAGAACAAAAGGTAGATATTAGAAACCTTCCACTTTTAATGAAATAAATAGTGAGAACTAACAGCTTCAAAGTRGGTCTGTTTAGGCAGCTGGGTTTTTATTTTTATTTTAGAAACAGTGTGTGCAGCATCCCTCTGTCTGTGTGACGTCCTGCCTCCTGGTTTGTAACCATCATTATGTCAGGTTGTGAATGTTTCCCGTCTCGTTTCCTCCTCGTTTCCTCCTCGTTTCCTCCTCGTTTCCTGCTCGTGTCACCGTTTAGAAACAAGAGAGCCCAGAGGAGCAGGAATGTGCAGCTTCTCAGTGAGCAGACGTGATGAGGTGGAAATGTTCGAAGCCTAAAACATCCCCCGGGGGAGACCTTCTGAGAAAGAGACACCGTTTCACTGAGGACGGGGGGCTGAGGGACACAGAGAGCTGTGATTGGTTTTCCTGACATCACTGAACCAGAGTTGAATCAGCAGCTTTAAAGCTTAGTTGGTGCAAAAACTGTCCACCTAACCACGTTTTAAAACCTTATATCAGTCAAAAAGTCTTTTTGATCTTGTTTTGAGACTAAACAAGAACTGATTGTGTAAGAATAATCATCTTGTTTTCAGAATGTGTAAGATTATTTGTCTTGTT
>NW_013952581.1:270447-272238 GCF_001266775.1 Austrofundulus limnaeus | reverse complement strand
GAATTTTTGATGTCCTTTTAAAGAGGAAACCTATTTAAATATTGAGATTTCCCAGCTAAAAAAACAACACTTTGCTAGCTCACAGGGAAAATCTTAAAAATTTAAGGCCTTTTTCCTCAAAATCGTTTTTTTTGTTGCTACTGTTCAAAATAGTGCTTTCCAATTTTGTTTTATGACTATATTTCAGACAGTTCATTCAACTGATACATTGATAAGGCTTTTATTCATTATCCATCCATCCATCCATTTTCTGTACACGCTTCTTCCTTTTCAGGGTCGCGTGGGTCACTGGTGCCCATATCCAGCAGTCACAGTGCGAGGGGCGGGGTAAACCCTGGACAGGTCGCAAGTCCATCACAGGGCGTAAAGTCTAATAAAACAAAATAATAAATATTGTTTTGTATTTTATTCATTATATTTTGACAAAATGCAATTTTTGTTAACATTTTAGTCAAAACACTATATTTGCCTTTTTCTCCTTATACCACTTTTGGACTTAATCCTTGTTTTGATGTGATGGCTCACATGAATGAAATTTAAAAAGATAACATTGAGAACATGTTGCCACTGAGGTGGATGGTTGTTGAGAGATTTTGCTGCTATTGCTGTTTATTGTGAACTTTGGCCTCTTATATTTGATTTTTATAAAACAGCAAAAACAACTTTAAAAAGTTCTTTAAAACATCTCAAAATCTAGAGAAAAATCTCGAATTCAAACAATAATTAGAAGTCTTCACAGCGAGCTGAAATGTCCCCTCCTACACACTCAGTCCCCTCTTGTGTCGTGTTCTTGTCATGATGGGATTAACTGTTGTGTTTACAGTCGGGTGCCACAGGAATCAGGTTGGCTGGTGGGCAGATGGTGGAACAAACAGACAGTTGTGATGAGGACTGGATCAACGTAAAGATCTAATTATATAATAAGAGTGAAGTGATGCTTTGGTTTCATAGCAACGTTGATCCAAACAAGACGTTTTCATGTGGTTGAGTTTCTCTCAGTCTCAAATAATTTCAACATGTTGGCTCCAAATATTTTTTAAAACAAACGTCTTGTTGTTTTTTTTTTACAATGAATTGTCAAAATAATATGTATCATAGAGCATAAAACTTGTAAATTTGTCATTAAATCATCTGTTTTATTTGATTCCTGGAGTTTTTTGCACATATTTTATACTTTGTGCTTTTTAAAAAAAACTTTTCATCAAAACATTCAGCTCAGTCAAGAAAAGGCTGACATGACTTTTATTATTAGAAAATATTAGAATTTATCATTTACCAAAAATATCCACATAAACGCTTTCAGATATTTTTAATTCTGAAATCATCTTCAGCTCAGTTGTTACTTATTTTAGCTTTTAGCTGCTGTTCTTCTAGTCAGAGCTTTTAGCTATGGATTTCCTAATTTAAGCTTTGGTTTCACTCATTTAAACTTTTTAGCTGCAGCTTTTGAGCTGCCACGTATTTTGCTTTTCGCACTTTTTGTCCTTGTAGCTTTGCCGTAGTTGTTTCTGCGTTGTCGCTAACTGTTAGCATTTCAGACCAGTTTCCCAATTTCATCTGGTTTTCCATTTAAATTCAAGAAAACACAGTCCCGTGAGTAATAATTTAATATAGTGTTTATTATTGTTTAAAATATTGACTTTTAAAGAGTGGAGAGATTTAAAGACGCTAATTAGGTTACAATATTTTATACTGTATTCTGATTTCAATGTTAGCATTTATGCTAACCGCTAATAGCTACATCGCCCTTAGCAAAAAGTTTAAGTATACTAATTTTAAACATATATATAT
>NW_013952581.1:267229-270437 GCF_001266775.1 Austrofundulus limnaeus | reverse complement strand
GGTCACATATGTTCAAACAATTGTAACGTAATGTAATGTTATTAAAAAGGGTAGGTAAACAGGGAACTACTACATTGGGAGGACATTAAATAAGTGATCAAACGACTTGCCATACATGTGGACTACACAGGAGGAGGTTTTTTTTTGCCACGAGCTTCAAGTGGTGCGTGTAGCGCTCAAACTATCGTCGTGAATGGACAGAAAAAGAAAAAAGGATCCGTGTAGAAGTCTGTGAAAAGGTTGGTAACACAACACGCGTTCGTAACAAACTTTGAAGTAAACTCCACCTGCTAATTTCCTGGAGTGTCGCCTTTATAATTAAAAAATTCTGCCCGCGAGATACATCACCTCACCTGTGCTGCCGTGTGATTCAGAGTCACGTGACACAACAACAAATGTGTTTTTGTCGAAATGTCCAACTTTATGCACACAAAACTTACAAATTACTATTTCTGACTCTAACAATGCAATATTGTATTATGTTGGGCATTTTAGTAAATGTTTCTAAGATTATATAAAAATGTAATGATTTTAGATTTTAGGTGAGAGCTCAATTGAAACATTCCTACTCTGCATCAGGTTTCACAACAACACAAAACTGTTGGAGGAAAAAGAAGAAAGTGAGAGAAAATCAAAGCTAGAAAAGACAAAACAAAAGTATTTTTTTTTAAATTAAGAATACTTTGAAAAAACACACCAGATCATTGTGTAACTTATCTTATTAGCATGAAAACTTGTTAAAAATGGGATTTCTACCTTTGGTGACCTTGAGACTCAATTTCAAGCCTCAGATTTTAGGTGTCCCTTAGCAAAAAAGTAGTATATGCAAGTATCCTTTAAGAGTACTATATAGTTTTAAATTTAAAATAAAAGTGTACTTCCATTTTACTTTTTATGTACTTATCTGAGATATACTTAATCAAGTTTATCTTACACTATACTTGGCTTGTAATAAAAGTATACTAAAAGTTTAAGAATACTTAGTCTATATTATTGTTTAAACTTCTGGCCAAGATAAACTTTAATAGTACACTGAAAGTACATTTTCACACAGACTGGTTTATTTGTAGTATATTTCAAGATTAAATTAAAATTATACTTAAAAGATTACTTTAAGTATACTTTTAATTGTACTTTCATAAACTTATTGTGGGCCAATTTAGTCCTAGAAGTATACTTGTTAGTAATCTACATGGTAAATAAAAATACACTTAGGGAAATACGCTTTTAGATATTTAGTATACTTAAAGACATGTACAGAAAGTATACTTCTTTTTGGTAGGTTTGTACACTTAAAAAGACATTATAACAGTATACTTGAAGTATTATAAACAAAAAAACTTAAAAAGTTCCAATTTAGTACAAACAAGTATTAAATCAGTAAACTTTCTAGTACATTACAAGTACATGGTGCTTAGTATACTTGATATACTTAAACTTATACACAAGCATGCTTAAATGAACCTCAAGTATAAAACTTGTTGCTCAGGGCAGATTGTATTTATGTTCATGAGTGTGAAATGTACTTTACAAAATTGTGTTTTACATAGTTTTTGAATGTTAGTTTTAAACTGATTTATCAGATAAATAAATACTCAAAACTGGGTTGTTTAACTGTCTGCTAAGCTAAAAGCCACATTAGGCTAATCTGTGTATTTAGCTTTTAACCACTTTTGTTGTAAATTTTACCTTTTGTCAATGATTTGCTATATTTAAATTTAAGCCACTGTTTTGCTACATTAAAAGTTTAACAATGTTTCATTAATTTTAACTATGTAGAGCAAATTTAAAACAGCATTTTTACAAATGTTAGCATTTAACAAAGTTTGCTGATATTTTCTTTTAGCTACTTAATTGTTGTTAAAATTGTAACTTCAGTGTAACGTCATTTTAACGTACAGCAACAGTTTGGCTTTGTTTAGCTCTTAGCTAATGTCTTGATTATTTTGATTTCACTTTCAGTTGGGGTTTTACTGTTTAGAGCCTTTAGCCATGATTTGATTAAATTTAGCTTTCAGCTGCAATTTTAGCTAATTTTTTTAACTTTTTTTTCTGGCTTTGCTTTTTCTAGTTTTTATTTACTGTATTGTATATTTTAGGTTTTAGCTACGGTTCGGCTAATTTTAGCTTTCAACCACAGTTAGCAAAATTGCTGGATTTTGCTATSTTTTTAATTTTCGACCAAGGTTTAGCATATTTTAGCTTTTAGCTACGTTTTTTCTTATTTTAACTTTTAGTTACAGTTTTATTGCYTTTAGCCGTTAGCATCWGTTTTGCTTCATTTAGCTTTTAACAACTGATTTACTCATTTTAGCTTTTATTTAGTGTTTGCTTCATAGATATTTTATTAAATTTAAAGAATTTACAGTAAAATGTGCCAAAGACAAATATTTTTACGTGTTATTTCTAATCTGGAGATTGTGTAAGGACCCCCTGTTTGAAGCTGTGACCCACAGTGGACAAACCAGCTTTAATTTAAACTGCGTGTAAATTATGAAACGTAATCCTCACAGGAAGAAACACTTTCCTCAGATTAAAGCCTCACTGTGTGGATAAAAGATTTTAAAAATGATGCCCTGTAAAACTGCTGAGGCTGCGTTTCTGCGGCACCTCAGAGGAGCTGGACTGGAATAATTATGAATCATGTGCAGCTCCGCTCTCTGCGAGGGAACAGAGGGAACCAGCAGATGAGACTCCAGCAGGTCCCACATTATTTACAGCTGAGGATTTAATATGTGGCTCAGTAATGAGCAGGKAGCCATTAGCCTTGTTCACTCCCTGGGCCGCTCTCCAGGACCCCCCGGTCCCTCCGGATGGAAACAAAGCCAGCTCATTCCTCTATTGTTCATTTTACTGTAACACACACACACACACACACACACGTGTGTGTGGGTATGTGTGGAAATAAATCACAACACAAATCAGTTTAACGCCAGGCTCGTCCTTCAGCTGGTTCTAACAGGAAACAGCCAATCAGGTGCCTCTTTACTGAACTCGTTTAAATAATTATCTTATTTTACYTACGTTAACGACACAAACCCTGTTTTATAATCCCGCCTGGTGCTGTCAGAAAAACCAAAGCCCCACCTAAAATAAACTGCGATTGGAGAAATAACAGGATTACAGCGACACCTGGTGGTGAACAGGAGAAAACACCCCATTTAATTAAAAAATATATATATATGTACATATATATGTACATATATAT
>NW_013952581.1:264519-265839 GCF_001266775.1 Austrofundulus limnaeus | reverse complement strand
TTATTATGGTATAGTATTTAAATATATGCCTGAGAAACACATAATATTGGCCCTTTAAAATGTTTGACTTTTGATGTGAGGCTAAAGCAGGCATGGACAGTCCTGGTCCTGGAGGGCCGCAGCCCTGCATGTTTTGTTTCTCTGCTGCAACACACCTGATATGAATGAACAGATGATTATCAGGCTTCTGCAGTACGGAGGACCAACACTGACATAATTAAAATAAAAGCAGAATTATACGAACCACTAAATCCACCACTGGTGTGAGATCTGTAGTCAGTGAGGTAAAGTTTCTGGGTGTTATCATTGACGAGGGTCTGACATTTAGACATCATATAAATCATTTAAGAACAAAAATAGCAAAATCCACTGCAGTATTATACAAAGTAAAGGATTTATTTAATGATAAAGCACTGTTTATGTTGTATAATGCAATAATTGTTCCACACTTAATTTATTGTGTTGATGTTTGGGGAAAAGTGTGTAAAACAATAACAAATCCTGTTTTTATTTTACAGAAAAGAGCTATAAGAATTATTACCAGAAAACATTACAGTCACCCATCAAATTCATTGTTCCATCAGTTGAAGTTATTGAAATTCTATGYTTTGGATGATTATAGTATTTTGTTAGTTTTGTATAGGGCCCATAAAAATACATTACCTTCAAACGTCCAACTTCATTTTGTTAAAAGAGAGAGTTGTTTCAATTTGAAGGGGATAGAAATGTTTGCGAGAACTAAAATTAGAACCAGTTTGAAGGAACGGAGTACTTCAGTCCAGGGAATTAAATWATGGAATCATCTGGAAGATGGTGTTAAAAATGCCAGATCAATATGTATATTTAAGAAAATGATAAAGGTAAATCTGTTGGAGAAATACTGTATGTATGATGTATTTCCTGATGCATCTCAGTAATCCAGGTAGAAAAAAATCAAAAAGAAAAAATCAGTAGGTCCTCTGGATGGTTCTTCTTTAGTGAAACGTTTCGTCTCTCCTCCAAGAGACTTCTTCAGTCTGATGAGTTTCAGGTGAACTCAGCCTTATAAGCTCCGCCTCCACATGGTGGACAGGTTAGTCACATACAAAAGAGGGTCATCACCTAACATAAGGCTTGATTAGTTCTATTGTTCATAGAGGGTCATGTGATCCATCATCTGACCTGTGTCGTGTTATGTGTATGTAGTGAATGCAGGCGGGGCTCAAAGTCGCCTTGTTTTTGTCTCTTTCCCTCTTTGTGTTGGTATCATTGGAGCCCTGATTGACACCTTTTCCTCACAGGGGGCGGAGTCATACCTGCAATAACAGCGCTGTAGGAGGA
>NW_013952581.1:259240-264255 GCF_001266775.1 Austrofundulus limnaeus | reverse complement strand
TTAATCCAGGTAGAAAAAAATCAAAAAGAAAACATCAGTAGGTCCTCTGGATGGTTCTTCTTTAGTGAAACGTTTCGTCTCTCCTCCAAGAGACTTCTTCAGTCTGATGAGTTTCAGGTGAACTCAGCCTTATAAGCTCCGCCTCCACATGGACAAACAGGTTAGTCACAGGCCTAGGCCATGCGAAGGCCATCGCCTAACACTAGGCTTGATTAGTTCTACTGTTCATAGAACTACTGGCTCTCTATGAACAATAGAACTAATCAAGCCTAGTGGTAGAACTAAATTTATGCCCTTGGTATTAGGGTTACTAATCCGGCCCTGGCTATAATTCCTCACTTCACCTGTGTCGCAGTTTCCCATCTCCAACATGAACGTACGCATGGGTCAGAGCTGTGAGGCACCGCACATTTTCACATCAAGTTTGGGTTTTATAAATCACAACCTTTTGCGTGAAAAGTGGCGTACGCATGTTTCTGGGCTCGTTTTGTGCGTACGCAAGCTTTATAAATCTGACCCCAGACCTTTTGTTAGCTTTAGCTCGTTGCGGTTGTTGTGGGTCATACACACAACATGAATGTGTTGCAGAAAGGCTGAGCCTCAGTGATGAACTTTAAACTCAACCCTGGACCATGAAGCACTTTAACAGCAGCCACATGAATTACCTTTAATCAATGAATAACTGATTTTAACAACTTGTTACATTTTGCATGTTTCTTTGATTTTTAGTATTTAAATATTTGCTTTTGATACAACAAATTAAAAAAATAACTTTTAGTAAAGTTATGTAAAGGTTATAACACACTGTGGGTCAAACTTAATATAATAAACTCAAACAGCAGCTAAATGTGTTAAACTGTTAAGGGTTTGTCATGTTTTATTGAGAAGACTTCAACCAGGTTCTTCTCTGCAGGTGACTCACCTGTGAGAGCTGCTCTGTGATTCGTGCAGCCAGACTCTGCAGGTCCACCGGAGTCCTGATCCTCAGGACCCTGGGTTTCACGTCCTGCATGGAGCTCATCTCTGTTCTTCAGAAACTCAGGCAGCGGTCCACTCAGTAGGCGGGTCAGGAAAGTCTGATGTTTTCTGTCAGGTTTAGTTAAACCTGAGACTGGGTCCAAAATGTGACAAAGACTTTTAACAAGAAACTAAAAAGTGAACCGATCAGGGTAAAGTGAAGACAAAGTTCAGGACACCCAGAAAAACTAAGCATGTTTAAAGAAACTTAAACAGAATCTAAATGGATCAAAGTCAGCTTCCTGGTTTAAACTCCGCCCCCCAATTATCTTAAAGCTCTTTGATTCTCMGAAGGACAACAAATACCTTTTATCTTCCTACAATAAAAACAAGGTGATAAAATTGTTTATGCAAACACATGGTTACTATTGGAGGTACAGTAATATGCCAGTAAAATGACTTTGTTCTGGTAATATTGCATCTTTATTCTCATAATATTGTGACTTTATCCTCGTACAGCTTTGTCTTAGTATGGTTTTTTTCTAGTAATTTAAAACAAGAGTGGTTATTCCCAAATCAACCTCTAGATGGAAGTAACTGATACCATTCCTTTATCATTTTTTGCAGTTTCTCTAAACCAAAAAAAAAATAAATAAAAACCTTTGTTTTTTTGTCATTTCATTATTTTTTTGTGCTCAGGGAAGCCAGCAGAACAGAACCAAGAGGATGAGGGTCTTTTGCTCCAGCTTTACCTGAAGTGTGTCCAGGAACGATGACCCCCATCYCTTTCTGTAGCACAAACTGAGCAGCTGAACCAGATTAGATTTATGACAACTCCTTAGAGCAACATTTCCAAATGAATTAAAATTAATTACTTGGTGATAAAACAGAATGTAGTGTTTTTGTCTTACTGTGTTTTACTTTGAGGTGGATAAAGTTACACAAAAGTAAAGTTTTGATTGAGAGCAAAGTGAAGTTCTGCAGTTGAGGCTACGAGACAAACGCAGATAAAAGATTAATATTAGTGTTAAATGTATGATGTGTGTGTTTAAAAAAAAACACATTTATGAATTGATTCAGTGCAAGAATTGGTTTTATTATTAACCGTTGACACATCCAGCAGAGAAACAAGGCGAGGCGTAAAGACAGGAGGGGATCAGATCTTGTTGAACGCTGCTACATCAACACTCTGAACCTGAAAACAGAAAGGAATTAACAATGGCGGTTAATGTTTCATCTATAACTTTACAGTTCATTAGAAAATAAAGAAATGTTTGAATAACATTTTGGTTTTTAGAGATTGTTTTATAAATCTTAAAAGAAAAAAAAAAAGAAACCAGGGATTTGTTTGGCTAATTGTTAGCACAGCATAGATGAAGACATTTTTCTTCATATTCCTTTGATGAAACAGCTGATAAAGTATGGTGCAGTTTAAGCTCCAGCTTTTCCAAGCTAGTCGCTAGCCTCTCTAATGCTAACATCAGCTAGTCCATGCTATTTGCTAGCCTCTCCAATGCTAATGCCAGCTTATGCGTGCTAGTCGTTAGCCTCTCCAATGTTAATGTCAGCATATCCATGCTAGTCGCTAGCCTCTCCAGTGCTAATGTCAGCATATCCATGCTAGTCGCTAGCCTCTCCAATGCTAATGTCAGCATATCCATGCTAGTCGCTAGCCTCTCCAATGCTAATGCCAGCTTATCCAAGCTATTTGCTAGCCTCTCCAATGCTAATGCCAGGTAATGCATGCTAGTCGCTAGCCTCTCTAATGCTAATGTCAGCTTATCCATGCTAATCGCTAGCCTCTCCAATGCTAACGTCAGCTTGTCCATGCTAGTTGCTAGCCTCTCCAATGCTAACCTCAGCTTATCCATGCCAGTCGCTAGCCTCTACAATGCCAGCTGTTCAGTTAGCGGTGCAGGCCTATCATTAATTAGATCAATAGCTGGATTAGGAATAAATAGCCTATAGCCTCCTGCTACAAGTAGTCTTAATTTTGACCCTCATACCACACCATATTCAAGTACCACCTGACAGAACATCAGTTCAGAAAGAACCAGACTATTCCTTTAACCAGAGTGATGATATTTGTTTACATTGAAATATTTCTGAGAACTTACGTAGTCTTCAAACTTGGTGATCTCCTCCTCCAGCAGGTCCGTGCCCACCTTGTCGTCTTCCACCACGCATGCGATCTGCAGCTTCTTGATGCCGTACCCCACGGGGACCAGTTTGGACGTCCCCCATAGCAGACCGTCGGCCTGGACCGAGCGCACGCATTCCTCCAGCTTCGCCATGTCCGTCTCATCGTCCCACTGCAACGAGAAGAGGGTAGGAGCGCCGGCTGAAGGAAGAGGGCGCTTTGAGGTGACGTTTTAGACGTTTTTAAAAATATAAACTCACAGGTTTGACGTCGAGTAGGATGGAGGACTTGGCGATGATGGCTGGCTTCTTCGCCTTCTTCTCTGCGTATTCTTTCAGTCTCTGCTCTTTAAGTTTCTCTGCCTCTTCGTCGTCTTCATCGCTGCCAAASAGGTCGATGTCATCGTCGTCGTCTTCATCGTCTTTAACTGGAGCTCTGCTCTTCTGTTGGACGGTCAAACCCTGGAGAGAGTCGGGTTATGGTTAAATAAACCCGGACAGGAGGCTTACAACGTTAAAATGAAAACTACTCACATTCGTGCAGGGGACAGAGGGAGCTGGAGCCACGGGAGCCGGACTCTTCTCAAGAACTGAAACTCGACATTCGAGTTTGGCGAGAGCCACTCGCAGGTCATCCACCACTGAAGAAATGGAGACMTTTCAGGTTTAAACCAGAACGTGCAGTAAATAAAACATTGAGCAGTTTAGAGACAGTTTGACCAAGTTCTGCCTGTCTGTGRTCATTTTTATGGAGCCCGTAAGGAGACATACGGGAAAAAAATAAAATAAAAACTGATCCCGACTTACTTTCTCAGAATCCCAAGAAAGTCAGGATCCTGCAAAACTTTCTCAGGATCCCGACTTAATTTCTCAGGATCCCGACTTACTTTCTCAGAATCCCAAGAAAGTCAGGATCCCGACTTACTTTCTCAGGATCCCGACTTACTTTCTTAGGATCCCGACTTAGAATCCCAAGAAAGTCAGGATCTCGCAAAACTTTCTCAGGATCCCGACTTACTTTCTCAGAATCCCAAGAAAGTCAGGATCCCGACTTACTTTCTCAGGATCCCGACTTACTTTCTCAGGATCCNTCAGGATCCCGACTTACTTTCTCAGGATCCCGACTTACTTTCTCAGAATCCCAAGAAAGTCAGGATCCTGAGAAACTTTCTCAGGATTCTTTTTTTTTCCTCCACATGTCCCTTCAAGGGACACGTATATTTTAAAGACTGATTGATTTGTTCAGAATAATTAAAATTAAACAATTAATCCTTTTATTATATCATGAAGAAAGAAAAGGGTCGTTTATCTTCTAAGTGAAGCTGATGAACGAACCTTTGTGTAAACTCTGGTTCTCCAGCTCCAGACTCTTGATGCGAGAAATGAATTCTCCCTGATCGGCTGCGCTGTTGTTGCCGGCGCTCTGCAGAGACACAACGATCCAACATGACGCACGTTTTACGATCTTTAAACTTCACATTAATCTGAACTTGCTCAGCGTTTTTGCAATGACGGAGAAACAACAGCTGGAGGAGCTTCCAGTGACACACGAGGCTCGGAGGCACTTACAGGACGAGCCTGCTGGTTCAGGAAGGGCTCAGCAGACCCTCTGCTGCAAAGTGTGTTCTTCAGCTTGGAGCAGTGGGGGGTGGGATATGAAACAAGTCAGGAGAAATGGGAGGAAATGAGGAGAAACTGAAACAGAACTGGGAGATTATGAAGGAGATCAACAACGGCGTATTAGAAATCAGAAATTTTCCAGAAAAAAACAGAAATTTTCTGAGAAAAATTCATGAGGAAAAACTCAAATTGCTACAATTAAAGCCAGAAATTTACTTTTTTTTTTTTCATCTGCAAAATATCCTTAATACGCCGTCGTTGATCAGACTAAAAGCAGATGAACACAAAAGGTTCTACAG
>NW_013952581.1:249780-258449 GCF_001266775.1 Austrofundulus limnaeus | reverse complement strand
GCTCTTCAGTTTGACCATCTAAAGTGAAAGCAGGGTTCTCGCAGATCCTTAAAAAGTCTTAAAAGGCATTAAATTCATCAATCCAAAAATAAGGCCTTAATTAGCCTTAAAATGTCTTAAATCAATCTTTCAGAGGTCTTAAAAATGTTAACACACTGTCTCAAACAGAAAAATAATCGCTAACACTTATTTATTTAAAAACAATTTACCGCAGCTAGTTGTTTTGTTAAAATAAACATTTGGGTAAAACTGTTTATACATTTGTGTTTATTGAGAAGTCTTAAATTTCCTTTCAAGTGGCATTAAAAAGTGTTAAAAAGTCATAGATTTAACGTGTTAAGCTGTAGGAAAGACCCCAGAACAGGACCAGTACAGAATGTTACCTGTGTGGTTTGTGTCGACCCGTTCATCCGTTCATAAAACCGTCTCTCTGCCTCATCGTAACGAGGTTTGTCAAACCAGATCTTCTCCTGAACCAGAAAATCCGCCGAGCTCATTTTTCTAGAGGGGACAAATAAGAACGAGAAGGTTATCGGACGTGAAAAATAAAAATTAAAAAAAAGTAAGATCTGGTGTTTTCTGTTTTAGTATTGAAATGGTTTATGACATGTTTTAACTAGTCTTCGTACAACTAGACTCTCCACTTTCACAAATGCTTAAAGGAAGATGAATAAACCAAATCATCAGTCATTCAGGAAAATTTACAAACAAATCACAAAGAATTAATGAACCAAGATGAATGAAAACAAAAGGCGAACAAAGAAAAACTGCACTCAGAACCAGGAAAACACAAGATGGTAAAAAAAGAAAAGTCAATGAAAATGAACTGAAACATCTGGAGCAGTTCCATTCTCCTGGTTTGGTCATACTTGTCCCTTTGTGTGGCCGCAGGGGCAACACATGCAGTTTCTGCTTCTGGCCTCCGACTCTTTGTCGCCGCACGGTGTTTGTCCCCGCCGCCGCCGCCATGGAAGCGGCTCTCCGCAGCGTCGTACCGCCCCTTGTCCAGCCACACCCGCTCGCTGCTGGGGTGAAGGAAGAAGCGCACTCCCGACTCTTCCTCCGCCTCGGGGATGTCGGCCGGCTCCTCTTCCTCCTGGATCGGGTGAAGAGCGTGGAAAACCTCCGCTTTGATCTGCGGCGCCATCGGTTTCTCTTCCGTCGCCAGCTCCTCGTCATCTTCCTCCTCCTCTTCCTCCACGAGGCTCTGAGGGTGCTRGCTGCTTCTGGAGGTGGCGGCGCAGCCCGGGCGTTTGAAGGAGTTGTTGCCGTAAAGGTTTTGGTAAAACGCGGCCTCGGCGCGGTCGTACAGAGGCTTGTCCAGCCACACCTCCCTCAGCAGCTCCACGGGCAGCCCGTTGATGGACTGCCGAGCGGTGGGCGTGACCGCAGCCGTCTGGACGGGCGTCGCAGGAGTCGGGGTCAAAGACTGATACCCTTCATCGGGTGTCCTCGATGCAGCGGAGAAGTTAGACGGTTCGTTTAGGTTCAGAGAGTTTGGAACCGACGGTTGAACCGATTCTTCAACGAAGCAGCGTTCTGCCTGGTCGAAAGTCGTCTTGTTGATCCATGCCGTCTGTATGACGTGGTGGCAGGCCACCTGCTCGCCGTGGTGACACGCCGGTCGAGAGGGAGACGGAGCGGGCGCGGCGTTCGATCGTTTCCCTGAGGGTTTCGATCCAGACGCTTGTTTGGGACGTTTGTTGGCCAGCCAGCAGTGGTAGAGGTTCTCGGCCTGCTCGTAAACGCTGCGTTCAAACCACACGTTGCCGCACTCCGACTGCAAACCCATCATCACGGCACGCTGGTCGGGCGGGTGACCGCCACGGGCGTCAGGCTTCCCCTCGCTTTTCACTTCGTCCGCCTTCCCCTCGGGGCAACTCCCGGGGTTGGATGAGCGTTTCCTGCGACGGCGGCTTTTCCCGCCGCGCTTTCCCTCCCCGTTCAAGCTCCCGTTCTCCGGAGATGACGACGTCTCCCCGTTTTTCTGGCCAGGTTCTGCCTTTTTCCGAGAACCAAGCGCTGTACGGCCGGGAGGCTGATTGTGCTCCGACTGATCCTTGACGGAGAATTGGGAGATCTTCTTAGACATCTTTGAGCCGTCGTAGAACAAAAAGAGAACAAGTACAAGCTTTTGTATTAGTTACAAACAGGCAGGAAGACACAAAAGGGTTTTTCTTTATATGACAKATATCGAAAACTAGAAAACTGAAGTCGAGAATAGGGCTGGGCAAAATCGTATCTTGCAATTTATTGTCAGAAAAACTTTGATTATTTTTTCATATGATTAATGCCGCCAGGCTTGATGCTCCTCTTGCTTCAAACATTTTTTTAAATACTATAATTTAAGTTCAAGTTTATTTATACAGCTCCAAGTCACAACATACGTTGTCTCAGGACACTGTACATAAAAAGAACAATGTAAAGAAGAAACCAACAGATTGTGTTGAATCACTTCATCACAGTCTCCCATCCTGAGCAAACGGTGGAGAGGAAAAACTCCCTGCTAATCAGGAAGAAACCTCCAGCAGAACCAGGCTCAGGACAGGKYYCCATCTGCCTCGACCGGCTGGGTTGAATTTATTTATCATAACTCCAATTTTACTCGGTCTATCAACACAATTTAAAAATTGATGTATAGCCTGAAGTCTGTACTTTTAAAACAATTCGTAACAAATTTTACGGAGAGAAAATCTTTACCACAAGAGTGATTGAAATTGGTCATGTGACTAGGACATGCAGGAACTCCAGGGGATTAATCATCATATTAATCGTTATCAGCTAAATAGCACAATTAATCATGATTAATTTTTTTTGCCAATGTTGCCCAACCCTAGTCTAGAATCGACAAGAAAAACAGAAGTGTTCATGCAGAATAATGAGGTACAACAAGTTGAAATCAAACACAGAGAGAACTCTAAAAAAGATGAAGTTACTGCTTCAACAACACAAAAAATAAACTGTCTCAATCTTACTGCATTAAAATGCACTTTAAAACAACTCTAAACAGAGTAAAATGAAAAAACACAAAGAAAAAGACAATTCTCATGCAAACTACAAATGTGTTAAAACATCATGCAAGTCATGCAGCTTTATGTTGTAACAAAATAAATGCATTCCCCTAATGTTTGAAATAAATCTACTGTAATAGATCTGGTTCTATGTTAGCAGTGGTTCTCAAACCCTGAGGCACACACGGCCAGTTCTGGTTTTAACCGTTTTAAGGTCACTGGTGGAACTAATATTTAGACATTGCCAGTCTGGCTCATTTTTGTGACGGACCTTGAACCTGAACAGACAGAACTCTGTTTTTGTTTTTTGCAAATTTGCAGTAGAAAATTAACCAAGACTATCAACAATGTTGTGTTTGTGTGAACAAATTGCAATGTTGTGGTTCGAAAAGATGATTGCACTTTTTAAAATTTTCTTTATTTTTGAATAATTAGAGGTTGATGAAGCAGTGTGTTTATTATTCAACAAAGTTTAGTTCTTTTTACTCTTTATTAAAAGAGAAACACCAATTAGCAATTTGAAGACTGATTTTTATACGATTAGTGATGTAAAAAAATTGATAAACCAAAAATATTGCAATATTTTTTAATTTCCTGACTGTTTTGACATTTTAAGGCTTTAAATGTAAATTTCCACACCAGTTCATTTTTCTGGTGTGTTGACAGATAAATGGATGTTGTAAGAAGAAATGTACGGTTGGTTCAGTGCTCTTCTGATTGTATAAAAATACACAGAATTTAATCAGATTGCATGCTTGTAAAAATGTGTACAGTATATATTGTGACCAGTTTAATGACATGTATCATGTCGCCAAATTCTTGCCAATACTCAAACCTAAAACAAACTTTAAAAGAAAAGTCTAATTTTTAATACTTTAAACTTTTATCCTAATTACAGTTTAACTTGATGTTCTTAATTTTAGTCTTGTTGAGTCGTAAAAGTGAAAATATAATTTTTTTTCTTCCTCTAAAGTATGGCTGCAACTAATGACTATTTTGTTAATCGATTAGTCATTGACTATTGAAATGATTAGTCGACTAATTGGATTATGAATAACATAATTAAGAAACAGCACTTATTTAGCTATGAGCTTTTACATTTAGCATATGTTTATTTAAAAAAATGGTAGTAAACACACAGAGGATGGGTACTTCATTCAAAAAATTTAATCAGTTTTGCTGCTGAAAATTTAACAGTCCATTCAGGCATTTCAGAAGTGCTTCCGCTTTGCAAATGCTCCAGATAAGTTCATTTTTTCCTTTATCGAGAGTAAAATTGTCCCAAACCTTGGATCGTTTTGCACGCCGTGTTGTTGTTTCACCAGTAGCCGCCATGACTAAACATGTTGTTGAATGCWACTGCGTATGTGTGAAGCTCGACAGAGATAGACAGACAAGACGATGTCTCACTCCGTTAAAAAAGAAAAAGATCAGTGATAAAAAAGACTATAACAATTAAATTTGTCAAAGATTTTTTTTGTTGATTATTGTCGACTAATCGTTGCAGCCATACTCTAAAGGGGGATGTGGCTCTAAAAAGTTTGAGAACCACTGTATTTAGGGAAGTTTTTCCTGCTTGATATCTCGACTCACCTTCCTCAGTTAAAGAGTTGCTCTCAACCTAGAGTCAAAGTCAAACGCTCAACGAGTTCTTTTCATCCAGGAAACCGCAAGCAATCAAAACAGAAATTTAACAATCATCACCTTGCAACAATAATAAACCGGGTGCACACTGACACAATACAGTGAGGAGAGTAAATAAACAATGCAAAGCTAAAAACATTCATATTAATGTATTGAACAGGAATAAAATCCACTTCTGAATGCAGTTAAAAGAAAATAAAAGTTGCACATTAAGTTAMTGGTAAATTAAATGTAGAGATCACCAAGTTACAATTTTAAAATTTTTCTGGAGAAAACAAAAGTTTACTTTGTGTAATTTGACAAAATCTTTGGCATTAAAGAACTTGAAGGCATTGGATGCTTCCCCAAGACCCACATTTTCCATCAGTTTTTTTATTATCATAAAAATAAAACCCATTTATTAGTATTATTATCAAACTTTCACTTATAGCTTTAACAGGTTAAAGCTAATATAGTTTTAAAAATAAAATACTAGATAATCTACTGCATAGTCTTAATATAGAAGACAAACTAAATATAAATATAAATATCCATATTAGAATTTTTTACTTCTAAAACTACAAATACAAAATCTAACCTTTGATCTAAGCTGTAAATAAAGCACAAAGATAAATTGAAGTAGGTCACGTTCACTTCAGCAAAGAAAATAGTGATTTTATCAGAAACATTGTTTTCTTTTGTTGCAGGAAATTATTTTTAGCAGCAGGCTTTTTGCTCCACGGAGCGTTTCTGACAGCAGGTAGGTGTGTCTGCATTCACCTAAATAAACAAAGTACTGTAGTTTTTGTTTTGGTCCATTTTCTCCACATAATCACTACATGAAATAAACACATGGCTGAAACCCAGTAAACCTGACATGTCTGTGTACATAATGTATCATGTAAAAGTTTAAAAGGAGACAGACTTCTTTGCCACCTTTTAAAGTAGTCTTGATCAATGGTCGGCATGGTTCTGCTAAACAGCTAACAACCAATATTGGAACAAATTTTTGTGGTTTAGTATTTTCACTGACTTTAAGAACCATTAGCGGACCAATTAGCTTCTGCTAAATCAGGTTTTTGCCAACTTTTTATCTGCCAACAGCTAACTAGCATGTATATTCCTATTTATACATGTGCTAGTTAGCTGTTAGCCCATTGGTGGGTATGGTTCAGCTAACCAGCTAAGAGCAGAACTAATTTTAGCGGATTAGCATTTTTACCAACATTGAAAAATTGTTAGTAGACAAACAAGCTGCTACTACATTTTGCCACCTATAAGTCTCACTGGTGTGACTGCATCGTCGTTCTGTCAGAGGAGGACAGCGGGGCCCTGATGGATTAAACAGACACTGCTTTCAACAAATCAGACGAACTCCAGAGCTGTTTTATCCAATCAGAGCAGAGCAGGGCGGGGCTTTCAGTGAGAGCTGTTTTCAACAGAAACAGGTTGAAGCAGCGGTTTGAGCAGTGGTCAGTCCTGACATCTCCTCCTGCACTTTGCTCCTGAACTACCAGAAACTTTGGTCTGTAAAACCTTACTTTATATTAAATATATATTCAGAGCGTTGTTATCCAACAGATCTGTCCAACTTTGTGTCAGTGACTGAACTCTCTCCTCCTGAGAGACGGGAACGAGCCTCAGCGCGAGCAGGCTGAGTCTTTGTTAGATTCACTGTTCGAGTTCTTCTAAACCATATCACCTCTAACAGACGAACATTTATTTGCCCCATATCAAAGCAAAGATGAGCCTGTTTAACGTCACTCCCCCCATCCAAAAAAATAAAAACTTGCCATGTTCTCTAGGTGAATGAGTTTTAAATGTTATTTTAATTTATCAGAAAGATCCACAGATTTCATTCTTCACAATTTTATGATAACAAGGTTCTTGATGTGCTAAATGTTTATATTTAGAATCATACTGTGACACAGCTGCTCTGGGATAAATATAATTCAATAAATGATAAAATATGAAGAATAAATTATTTTAAATGATTACATGAGCTGAAACCATCTAAATATAATCTTTTTTGAATAAAATAGTTTTTAAAAAAGAAACCAGCCCAACAAATAAAACATTTGTTCTGTGCAAAAGACAGATACTTGCTGGTTGGTTTGGAGTGTGGGAAGCTGGTTTAAACAAGGCCAAAGATCTAGAAGGCCAAACTACAGGAGCTGTACATCTCAGGGTCATGTGTAATCTAATAGGGGTGTAAGAAAATATTGATACACTGAAATATCGCGATATTTCATTTCCCGATACTGTATCGATATTCTAAAGCCCAGTATCGATTAAGGTTTAAAATGTCAATCTTCTTGCCAGCCGTTCATTTTTATGTTGTAGTTCAGCCTCTGACCACTAGTTGGCAGCAGTGAGCCAGCCATTTGGCTCCTCTACCTCTTGAGCGCCAGAGAGTAAGGGTAGCATTAGCATTGTAAGTAAACATTAGCTTTTCTTTTTTTTCAGTAAGAGGTTTTTAATTAATAGAATTTTTGGACAAAAAAAATCGCAATATATCGCCTTGCTTACAGTATCGCAATATATCGGGATATATCGTATCGTGACCCCTCTGTTATGATATGTATCGTATCACCAAATTCTTGCCAATACACAGCCCTATAATCTAACAGACATTTAAACATGAAATGTTCGGTTCCCATTGGCCACCTAGGTAGTTTACAAAATTTATGCAGAGTAAAATAAATAAATAAAATCAGTGGTTTGATTTGGCATGATGTCCCGAGACAGGCGTCATAAAACAGAACAGGGCGACAGTAAATGCCCGGACACCCCTCTAGATAAATGTGTTAAATGAGTGAAGGAAAGAATGAGCACCAAGCAACAACCTCAGGTTCTCCCCTGAGAACCAGACCGAAAATTTATGTGCAACACTGGTTATATACCTATTTTTTAGGGGTGCAACGATACAGAAAATTCACGATTCAGTTTGGTTCAATACTTTAGTCTCACGGTTCGATATTTTTTCTATACAAAAAAGAGAAACGTCCATGCCCTTTTTAACTTAATTTATTTAAATTAAGTACGAACATTTGTTTAACCTCAAAAGTACAGTTTTTAAATTAAATGTTGCTGAAACAGCAAGTTTCTCAGTGGATCTGCGCTCAAAAATGCAGCCTAGGTGGAGTAGTCGAACACAGATCCACTGATCCTTCAACACAGAGCATCTTCAGAAGACAAGTTAATAAAGTAAATTTTTTTAATCTGTATTGTTCCATACAAGTGTGTATTGAACCTAAAGCAAGGTTCGATACGGGTACATGTATTGTTGCACCCCTACTATTTTTACATGTGCTAGTTAGCCGTTAGCCCAGTGGTGGGCATATTTCTGCTAATCAGCTAACAGCAGAACTAATTTTAACAGATTAGCTTTAACACTCAGTAATCTGCTGCTAAATTATGTTTTGCCAAATATAAGTCCACTAACCATCAAGCTAACAACAGGTTTGTGTCAGTCCCACCAGTCTTCTGTTCAGAAGATGTGATGCAGACTGACATCTTAGCAATTTGCTAATATTTTCTGCTATTTTTTTAGTTGTTTAGCTGTTTTAGTGTTAGCTTTCACTGAGGTTGTTTTACATGTTTTAGGGATGTTGACATTTCATCAGCAGCTGCTGCCATTTTCTTCCCAAACTGCTGTGACCAGATTTTGCAAAGCTGCTCGGTGCGTTTGCTTGTAACTTCCTCCTGCTTCGTTATTTCTGTGAATTTCAACAAATCGGGCTGCCGTCAGGTAGTTAGCTACAGCCTCGTCTTCCAGTTTTTAATTTTTGTTGATGCGTTTTGATGAGACAGTTTTTTGAAAAGAGGATCAAAGTAAATCACCCGAGTTTTTCTAGTGAATCTTAAAGAGATAAGCTGCCATGAAGAACATTATTTTATCTGTCCTTCTTCCAAATTTGATGATTTGAAACGTCGAACTATGTTTTTTTAATTTTATCTGGAACAGCGCTTGTTGCAAAGTGTTTTGACGCTCGTCTTCGTCACCTGACACATTTAACACGCTGTCATTGGTTG
>NW_013952581.1:245479-248133 GCF_001266775.1 Austrofundulus limnaeus | reverse complement strand
CGGTTTTGCTATATTTAGCCTTTAGCCACGGTTTTGCTATATTTAGCCTTTAGCCACGGTTTTGCTATATTTAGCCTTTAGCCACGGTTTTGCTACAGTTAGCCTTTAGCCACGGTTTTGCTACAGTTAGCCTTTAGCCATGGTTTTGCTGCATTTAGCCTTTAGCCACGGTTTTGCTACAGTTAGCCTTTAACCACGGTTTTGCTACAGTTAGCCTTTAGCCTTGGATTTGTACACATAGCCATTAGCCATGATTTTGTTGCAGTTAACTTTTAGGCATGGTTTTGTATAGCTGTAATCCTTGGTTTTGCTGCAGTTAGCCTTTAGCCTTGGTTTTGCTGCAGTTAGCCTTTAGCCTTGGTTTTACTGCAGTTAGCCTTTAGCCTTGGTTTTACTGCAGTTAGTCTCTAGCCTTGGTTTTGCTGCAGTTAGCCTTTAGCCTTGGTTTTGCAGCAGTTAGCCTTTAGCCATGGTTTTGCTGCAGTTAGCCTTTAGCCTTGGTTTTGCTGCAGTTAGTCTCTAGCCTTGGTTTTGCTGCAGTTAGCCTTTAGCCTAGGTTTTGCTGCAGATAGCCTTTAGCCTTGGTTTTGCTGAAGTTAGCCTTTAGCCTTGGTTTTGCTGCAGTTAGTCTCTAGCCTTGGTTTTGCTGCAGTTAGCCTTTAGCCTTGGTTTTGCTGCAGTTAGCCTTTAGCCTTGGTTTTGCTGCAGTTAGCCTTTAGCCACAGTTTTGCTGCAGTTAGCCTTTAGCCATGGCTTTGTTTCAGTTAGCTTTTAACCATAGTTTTGTTGCAGTTAGCCATTAGCCGTTAGCTTTTAGCCATGGTTTTGTTGCAGTTAGCCTTTAGCCATGTTTTTTGCAATTAGCTTTTAGCCATGGTTTTGTTGCAGTTAGCCTTTAGCCATGTTTTTTGCAATTAGCCTTTAGCCATGGTTTTGATAAAATATTCATTCTGTTTGCTTTTCTATAAAAACGCACAACAAAGACGGAGTTTTTAAATTAGACTAATATCTAGATACAATTAAAAGTCTTCAAAAAATCTATATCTTCCTCAGATTAATTAATCTCAGCTGCGCAGTCTCATAAAAAAATGTGCTAACATCGACAGTTAGCAGTGTCCTATCAGCGTCAGATCGGTTTCAGCTACATTAATTAGCATTACAAGCTAACATAACGCTGCTCGTATTAAAAGAGGATAAAATATTTGACATTTAAATGAGAAGTCACAGGAGGTGACTGAAGGGAGGCGTGACAGCTGCAACGAGCGGCGTCAGCAGACAGCTTTAGCTAGCTAGCCTATCATGCTAACACGCGCTAACCCAGCTCTGACATTGATTCWTTTCCACGAGTTTCCTGTAAAAATAGTCCCGACAAGTCGTTCCCGCACTGAAACCCCGGCTGTCAGCCATACTTACTGCTGTGTGTTTGTCTTTATTTGATGAAGGAGCGGGACGGAGGTGGAAGCGCGTGTTTCTCCAGCCGTGAGTGACAACGGGAAGGAGGAAGAGGAGGAAACCGGAGGAGCAGCGGAGTGATCTTCGAGGATGTGGGGGAGGGGAGCTCTGAATCCATCCGCCCCATGGAGGTAGTTCAAATCAAAACATAAAATTATAAAAGAGGATATCAACATTACACACTGTATTAATAATATAAAAGTATTTGATTAACAGAGATCTCATAATTTATAATAGGGGGTTGTTATTAATGTTATTAATTGTGTTACTATAATAACAGCAACATTAAAAAGCTAACTCAACTATTTTTTTAATTTTTAGAAAATAAACTTTACCTGATAGAATAGAAAATGCATAACCGGCTGTTGTCAGATTTATCACTAGAAAATCAAAGAATAATAGAAATATAAAAGCAAAGTCATCTAAAATAAGACGATTAAAACAGATATTTTAGTATAATAGCAGTCTTATAGACCTGGTGCTCAATGATGAAAATATAAATAACATTCAAATAGAAAATGGACTTTTTTATATGAATAGAAGTAATAAAATAGGTGAAGGAGTTGCTTTATTAATACAAAAATAAATGCAAAATTAAAGTTAAAAAATCAAAAGCAGATGGTGTTATGGAAACAATAGTGTGAATGCCTCCAGCATGTTTCTCTTTATCAGTGTGCATTGCCAATGCAATGCACACTATTGTGATTCGTTTCCCATCCAAGTCATCTCKACTTTGCCACGCTTCTCCTCCTGCAAACTTTGTCCTAGAGCTGCCATTGTAATTTATATCTGAAAAGCCCCTGTGCCAAATGATGGCTATGTCTTTTGGTGCCTGTAAAACTTATAGTTTTTGAAATATTAATGTTTAAACTTTATTCCAAATTCATAAAAAGAGAGTCAATGGGACCTTGTAATGGTCCAATACTGCCCCCAGCTGTAATCAACTTGGTAATGCACCATTTTTTTTATATTTAATCTCAATAGCTCAGTGTTTACAATACTAACATGATTATATTTTGATGTTTTACTATATCATTGTCTTAATACTGCTCTATTGTTGTAATACTTTGCAGTTTAGTATCAATATTTGTATTGGCAATGAGGCCTCTTTCTGCACACATAGAAACCAACCCAGCTAAAGCAACTTTAACAGAAAATCTCTTCAAACTTCATATTGTCACACAATTACCTTAATTCCAAAC
>NW_013952581.1:243568-245235 GCF_001266775.1 Austrofundulus limnaeus | reverse complement strand
TGCTCCTGCCTACATTGTCCTACAGCTGCCATTGTAATTTGTATCTGTAAAGGTCCTGTGCCAAATGATTGCTATACCTTTTGGTACCTGTACAACTTGTAGTTTTTGAAATATTAATGTTGAAACTTTATTCCAAATTCATAAAATGAGAGTCAATGGGGCCTTGTAATGGTCCAATACTGCCCCCAACTGTACTTAACTTGATACTGCACCATAGTTTTTTATATTTAATCTCAATAGTTCAGTGTTTACAATACTAATATGATTATATTTTGATGTTTTACTATATCATTGTCTTAATACTGCTCTATTGTTGTAATACTATGCAGTTTAGTGTCAATAGTTGTATTGGCAATGTGGCCTCTTTCTGCACACATAGAAACCAACCCCTGCCACCACATCCTGCCACAGCTCCATTGGTCTAATGGTCTATGTCACGGGCTTTCATGTGGGAGATCGGGGTTCAAAACCCAGTTAATGCAACTTTAACAAAAAGCCTCTTCCAACTTCCTATTGTCACAAAATTACCTTAACTACAAAAACCTGCTCACGTGACAGGCACAAGCTGGTATTGAAAACACATTTGTACTTGGTCACATTTCATTCTGCAAGTCCAATGCTGCAGGCAAAGCATGCTGCAATGACATGCTACATGGCAATGCACACTTGTTTTTTACATCGTAAAAACCCATGTCTAGTTCTTTATTATTCCAGTTTCTTCCGCATGTTTTTTGGACCGCTTCTCCTTCCACAATTTTTATGTTGCTTAAACCATTCATGTAACAAAATGTTCAGCTCATTCAGGACATGTCAGCAATGATTTTTGGTATCTTAAAATTTTATAGTTTTTTTTGTTAATTTCAATTTTTACAGTTTTGGTTATGATGATATCATCAGTGACATCATCAGTCACATCAGTGACATCATCAATTTGTTCCTTAGCTGTTCTTCAGCTAAAGTTAAGAGGCATTCACACTGGCATTTTCGCAAATGCAAATTCTCTAATTACAGTTGAGATAATAACTCAAAAAATGTAATAATTAGTTGTGTGTATCGAATGCAACTTCAAATATATAGTTATTTAATGATAAAATCATGGAGCTTTTTAAAATAAGTTGTAGCAAAGCAGTTTGTGTGTTGAGTGGGTGTACAGTTTTGATTTGGGAAATCAAACTGACTCAGATTAATTTTTTGCATTATTTATTTAAAATATGTAAATTAGCTTCCCACTTATTACAAATAAAACAAAGCAACATGATTGTTATTACAAGACAAGTGCATTGATTAGGATGAACACAAACACTATTTATTACATAATGCATCACATTATTACTTCTTTCTTTTTACATTATTGTTTCTAAAAAAAGAGAGAAACCTTCACCTTTTGTAACAACCACCGCAAAATGTAATAATGTTATCACAAAATGCATCTTTTTTTAAATTCTATTCAGTGATGCCAGATGCACGATAATTATCGTATTTGTACGATAATTTTGCCCTCTGTACGATGTACGATCAATAATCCCAAAAATTCCCATAATGTACGATAATTTGACCGCTCCAATGTGTGACGTAATCGACCCAACACGCTGCTCGCTGATATGAGAGGTGGCGCGTTGTGGAACACAGCGGTGCTGATTTAGCGACTTCCTCGCTATATTTACAGA
>NW_013952581.1:240548-242316 GCF_001266775.1 Austrofundulus limnaeus | reverse complement strand
GTCAACAACATGAGAAGAAGAAGAAGCCTCAGTACCATGATTAGCTGGTGCTGTTACCCAGTACTGTGTACTGTGCCGTAGGATGTCTTCTAAAACGGTTCGTAAATGTATTGTAGCGTCTTGTAGCAGTACTGTCGGGCTGCACGGGTTTCCGGAGGACCTGGAGGTCAAGCGGATGTGGGTTCGCGCGCTTCGTTTATCAGACGGAGACAACATCCCGCCGGGTTTCGGAGTCTGCAGCAAACATTTCACTCGGGACTCTTTCTCCAACTACGTCCAGTTCAACATGGGCTTCATCAAGCAGCTGTATCTGAAGAGCACCGCTGTTCCGATCCTACAGCAGCAGCAGGGATTCACACTTCTGTCGGTGAGTCCGAGATTATGAGTTCATCTGCAGCTGAAGTCGGTTTCAGGTGTTGTTTTGTGACCGTCGAATATTGTGACCAGAGGGGGCGCTGTGACGTTTCTACAACAGAACTTGGCCGAACGTGGTCACAAAGAAGAATATGAAACACCACCAGTGTGTCAGAGGCTGAAAACATACAAAGAAAAAAAAACAAAAAAAAAACTGTTGACTGTTAAACATGGTCACAATAAATGACAGCTTGTCATATATTGTGACTTCATTGTAGCTAAGGAAATAGTACAGATTTTTATTCAAAAACTGTTTCTACTAATTGTTTACATCCTCTAGTGCAGAGGTGCCCAAAGTGGGGCCCGTGGGCCAAAATTGGCCCGCTGAGCCATTTGATTTGGCCCACCAGCAGTTGTCCTGGTTACTAGATTGTAATTGTGTTAATATTAAATATAAAATACAAGTAACTACAAGGGACATTTAGATTAGATTTAAGCCCATATATAGATTTGCACACCTTTATAAAACCACATATACTCAAATTTTAAATTATGAAAATTCCCATGAGCCTTTGCTGCCTGAGCATACATTGAATTTTCTCCACTTCCATGGGCTGAAAAAAGCAACAACTAAAGAATGTGGGCAACCACACTGGCTGCTAGCTTAATCATAAAAATAAAACAAATTTACTTAAGTATTTGCATTTCAAATATTATTGCATTTGGCCGCGGCCCTCGGATTGATTTTATTTTTGGCCCTGTCAAGGAAAATGTTTGGGCTCCCCTGCTCTAGTGTCAGAAAAATAACTTTTGATCACTGACATGTCATGGTGACTGTTATTAAATTAGTACAGGGTCACAAAATATGAGACCTATTATCAAATATAGTGTTAATAATAATAATAGTCAACATGCCAGTGATCAGAAGTTATTTTTCTGACATTAGGGGATGTAAACAGTAGAATCACCTTTTGAATAAATATTTTTTACTATTTCTTTAGCTAAAGTGAAGTCACAATATATGACAATATGTCATAATATTTGACCCTGTACTTAATATAATAACAGTCACCATTTCAGTGATCAAAAGTTATTTTTCATCAGTCTWCCAATGGCTGTGTCCAAAACGACAGGCCGGGTCCTCCGGAGGACCCAGACTACCCGGTCTCGGTGGGCCGGAAAGACCGGGAAGACCGGAAAAAAAGAGGCTGTGAATTTGGACGGTCTAGCCTCCCCTCCTTACCCCGGCGTACGTCATGTCACCTAGCAACTGTGACGACGCTAAACAAGCAAACTTAAATCAAAACTAGAAAAATATCAATACATTAGCATTATTAATATTAGGGATGTCCCGATACCACTTTTTCACTTCCGATACGATACCGATATTACAACTTTGAGAAATGTCCGATAC
>NW_013952581.1:239034-240270 GCF_001266775.1 Austrofundulus limnaeus | reverse complement strand
GCATCGGAGGAGTCTTCGGTTTTGGACGTCCTTCGTCGCGGCGCTGTGACGTATGCGGCCGACAAATTTGACCTTCGGAGGACCCGGCCTGCTGTTTTGGACACAGCCAATTTAATGAGTAGAATCAGTTTATGAATAAATATTTTTACTATTTACCAAGCTACAGTGAAGTCACAATATATGACAACAATTGTCATATTTTGTGACCTCTGGGTATCATATTCTTCTTTGTGGCCATTTTCGGCCAGATTCTTTTGTATAACTGTGACAGCGCCCCCTCTGGTCACAATATATGACGGTCACAAAATATGGTGTAACACCTGTTAGCGGATACCGTTTAGCGCCGCCTACTGGAAGCGGCGCTCACTGGTTTGTGGGATTGTTTGGGGGCAAACAAAAGGAGAGTAAACAATGGGACAGGTTATAAAAGTTTAAAGTTTGGATTGTTGCGCATTTTAAGATGTTTATTTTGGTTCTAATTTAAATATAATCTTGAGGCAGTCTGACCTATGATTTATTAAATTCTGAGTATAAAACACCCTTTTGTCCACACATCAAATTTGGCTTAAATATTAATGCAAAATACTTATTTTTGTTTTAACAGTGGTAAATATTGTGATCTGTAGCTTTCTGTATGGTGTATATTATTMTTAATAAATAAACCGTACACCATTATATGGTCAGTTTTTTTAGATAGTCCATACCTATAATTGTAATATTAAGTGGTGAAAATGATCTGCAGTCAGGGAATGTGATACGCAGACCAGATTACTGTAAACCACGTCAACATATTTAGCATTAGATCTACTAGACCGAGTGCAGACAGTCTTGTGTTTTCATTATTCTAAATATTTCAACTTGTTTTCATGTATTTGTGATCATTGTTGCACATATACACAGATAAAACACAGCACACCCATTTTTAGTCATTTATTTCACACCCTGGCACTGAATGGCCCCAAACTGGACCATGATGCTTTGCGCTTGGCAAAGATGGCGGTATACACAAAACAGTCCATTTATTACGACTACAGCGTCTTCACCCTGTTTTTAATTTAAGACCTAAAACTCTTTAAACTTGGACTAGATTATTCTACACTCATCGCAGAATAGGGCTGCCACGATTAATCGATTAATCGACGACTAATCGATTTTTAAAATAATCGATGACTAATTTAATAATCGATTAATCATTTTCTTTCTTTTTTTTGTTCTTTACTTTGTTTTTCTCTCCAA
>NW_013952581.1:236599-238283 GCF_001266775.1 Austrofundulus limnaeus | reverse complement strand
GTATTTTACAGTCTTTATTTTACAGATAAAATAAATGTTTATCAAATAAAGTTTAATGTTACAACTAATCGTGGATCCCTTTAAGACAAACTTGTGGCGTCAGCCAACATAAATGGTGCAGTGCATTCATCTGGTTTAGTATATGGAAGCTACAGCAAAGATGGGTTGGTGGTACAGTTTTGTTTTATTATTATTGTTTTGGTTTTCTAATCATAAATTTTGATCAAAAGGTGAATGCTTGCTGTGTTAACTACCACAGTCGTAATCACTAAAGGAGTGCATTTTTTCAGCTTGCACGCAGTTGTGAAATAAACAAACTTTACCTTCAGGAGTATTTTTTGACACGTTTGTGTCTTAACGGTATTTCCACCAATCAGCTAACTTTTTGTTTAGCTGATTAGTCATCAGAGGAACCATTTGCTGCCATTAAATTGAGTACTTCTCACTTTACGTCTACTAATGATTATCAAAAACATCCACCTCCTCACACAACCAGGACTGCACACCTGCATCATTCACCTTAAATGTTATGTGTAGCATCATTAGCATTTTTTACGTCACAAAGTGGAGTCTCTCTGATTGGTTGACGCGGCGCGTCGAGCTGCAAAAGTTCAGATTTTCTAACTTCAGCGATTTGCGCCTCAGCGCGTCGAACGCTCAGATCGTTCAAATCGTTCAAATCGCGCTGCTCTAATCGCGCCGCAGCCCTTCCCGACGCTGATTGAAGCGCGTCCACCATAGACTTTGTATGTAAACCTGATGCTCCTGATGCTGAAATCATGTTCGGTGTGAACGCAGCATTAGACAGAACCMTCATGTTCAACATTAAACATAAATGTTAGTAAATCAGTTTCATTAATAATAATAACCTGTTGTTGCTATTTTAAATTTTTTTCCTAGCCKAACCTAAAGCGAGAAATTGGCTGTCAGACGGATCCAGTCCTCACTAAATATGCCAGTGTCCAGGTCGACCTGAAGCCTGCCAAGAGAAACAAAGGTGACTTCATAAATTACTGATTGAACTGTGTTTAACAGCCTAAAGGCTCCTGTTAGTTATATTTTACTCTGTGTTGTTTTACAGGAGACATATTGTGCTTGTAAAGCTTTGATTTTCACGTTTAAATCACTCTGTGGTCAGTATAAAGTGGAACTATGAAGCCCTGGCCCCTCTTTCACACCTGTGTTTTGTTGGGGTCTCTGTTTAAATGTAAACGAAGCCCTTCACAGCCCGTCCCCTCCTCCTCACAGAGGGACTCATTTGATCCCATTTGGTCTGTTTTGTTGTTTGARAGCAGAGATATGAGTATAGTGGAACAGAAACCTTTATTTAAGATGTGAATAAGTGAAGACTTGTCCATCCAGTCTTACATGTTGGAGCCAGAGTCTGACCCAAACGTAACATAAAAGCACCTGGAGAATTTTCTATAATTCTAAAGTTACTCTAAGTACAAACCATTTTTTTCTTTTATTTATCTTTCTTTATTCTTCTCACCCTCTCCTGTGTTGAGCTGCAGTAATGTGCAAATTTCCCCACGGTGAGATCAATAAAGTTTATCTTATCTTAAATGTATTTAACAGCTAAAAAAGAGGATTTTGCAGATATGTCTGTTTTAAAGGGATCCCTGATTAGTTGTGACATTAGACTTTACTTGATAAACATATATTTTAACTGTAAAATAAAGAC
>NW_013952581.1:233501-234869 GCF_001266775.1 Austrofundulus limnaeus | reverse complement strand
ATAATCATGTCTTGTGATTATTTGACAGTTTTACATTTAAACTGTAAGTGTATTTAATTTAGTTATGATGTAAATACAACACAAATTAAACCAAGATTTAGAATAATTATCATTTTGATCCGTACATTGGTAATATCTGACTGGGCCTCGTGTCACTTTATGTTCAATAAATTGGGCCCCGAGGTCAAAAAGGTTCAGAACCCCTGWTTTAGTGCTGGATTTTATGCATGTTTTTATTATTTTTATCTTTTATCCCAAACAGCCATACAAGCTCGAGCTCCCAGCCGGACTGTGTGCTGCTACACAGAGACCTTCACGGAGCTGTCGCTTCCCCAGAGCACGACCTCACCGGTGAAAAAAGTGAGGAGACAAAGAGGCGGAGCTTCAGCCGATGACTCCTCCAGTCATCAGGATGCAAAAGAACCGACGGCACCGTTAATGACGTGAGATAAAAACCCTTTTTTAAAACTAAATCTTTATTTGTTGTTAAAAACGAACCAACGTTCGTTTTTCTTCTCGCTCCTCCAGCTCATTCAGTGACGTRGCCCCCTGGGCCCAGGACCAGACGGACTACGTTGTTGAAGAGGAGCAGCTGCTGGAGCTGTTCGGGACGTGTCCTCTTTGTAAGCAGAGCTGCACCGTGGAGAACACCACCACTGGAACACTCGTGCACATCAACCAGCAGTGTAACCACTGTGAGTTCACCAACAAGTGGTGCAGCCAGCCGCTGGCCAACAACCCCGAAGGAGACGATCAGCCGTGTGCTGAGCCTCTGTCCAGTGGATCCACCGGTCCTCAGACGTCTGCTGAGAAACAAACATAATGTTTTGTTGCAGCTGCTACACTACAGTGTGTGGAAGCCCACTAGTGATTAAAGCCCGTCTGTCAGCAGGAGCTCTACTCTCATAAAAACTGTAAAAACCTTTGTTTTCATGTTCTTATATTAAAATYTGACTTCATTCACCTGGTATGACATGTTCATATTTATCAAATATACTCTAAAATGATACATTAGTAACATAACAGTAGGTCATTACTTTCTAAAATATTTGTAGATCATAATTGAAACTGACTTACCGTATTTATTCATGTATAATACGACCCCCTCTCCTTGGGCTGCTACCTTATCGTGGTGGAGGGGTTTGAGTGTCCCAATGATCCTAGGAGCTATGCTGTCTGGGGCTTTATGCCCCTGGTAGGGTCACCCATGGCAGACAGGTCCTAGGTGAGGAACCAGACAAAGCGCAGCCCGAAGACCCCTTATGACGGACGTAAACATTGGAATCTGGCGTTCCCTCTCCCGGACGCGGGTCACCGGGGCCCCCCCTCTGGAGCCAGGCCTGGAGGTCGGGCACGATGGCGAGCGCC